>NC_083332.1:53406261-53706261 GCF_963455315.2 Globicephala melas | reverse complement strand
GTATGTGAAGCGAACTGGGCACAGTCACTGCGCTATCCCTGTGCTACCGACGGTTAATAAGGACACTCGATGGCGTCCATAACTAAGATGGCTGCCCCATTTTGCAAGGTTGGCGAGAACTCCCCGGGGAACTGTTTGGTCATCACCAGGACCTGGCCTCTCTGGCAATTAGCAATGACATTGTCTGTCCATCCACGCAGACTGTCCAGGGCTCAGAGCTCACGGTCCCTGCGGAGCACAACCTAGGGCCTATATGGGTAGGGCTGTGGGGTAGAGTTTCTGGAGAACGCGTGGAAACGACTCATTCGCTCGCTCCCTCATTCACCCACATCTACGGATCATCTCCTACGGACCACGCACGACGCTAAGGCCAGAAATGAGAGGATGAGTCAGATCCAGTCCTTGCTCTTAGAGAGCCCAGAGGAAAGGGAAATTAAACAGAGAGACAGCCGCATTTTTCACATATTGTGGTAAGTACCGTATAAGAAGCGACACACCAGACTGTAAGGGCGGGGCTGGAGGGCAAACTCCCTGTTCCCTCCCCCGGCTCCTGCGGCAGCTGCTGGGTCCCAGGGTGCTGGAATGGGGCCGAGTGATGCGAAGCCGCTCCCATCCTCCCCCATCTTGCGCCCTCTCCCCGCTTTAATAGATCCTCCACACTCGGAACTCTCTGCCGTCGCCTGCAGCAGTCAGCTCCTGACTTCCACCCTGACCCTTCATCCAGTTGGAACCGAACGCCCACTGGATCTCCTACGTCAAATCTGTATGGTTTCCGTCTTGGCCGTCTCCTCCGGTCAGTTGCCCTTGAAAGCCTAGGAGGTGGGTGGGACTGGTCACTTCCCAATCGTTCAGGGGTAGATTCATCCACTTGGAACATATTTTGGTCCACGAGCTTGCCTCTTCCCTTCCAGGTACGATTCAGTGATGATGAGCTTCTCAGAGAAGCGGCTGAGCTGGGGAAAACGGGCTGGCATGCGTACTGGGTATTTCAGGGGCTGGTGAGTGACTCTGGGGAACATCCTAGAAGGGGAAATACTGCAATAGCGCATGAAAGGAAGCCTTTGGAAGATCTCTGTGTATTCCATAGATCCTTCCTCCATTAAGGCAATAATAGTCGTTGGTAATAAAAATAATAAATGATTACTAAGCCCTTAACCATGTGCCAGACATATTCTACATGCTTTATTACATTAACTCCATTGATCCTCCCAACACCTCTATGAAGTTGCCACTATTATTTTCCCATTTCACAGACTGGAAACGGAGGCACAGAGCCGTGAAGAAATTTCCCCAAAGTAGGGCAGGTAGGACACAGGATTGAACCCAAACCGTCATTTTTGAGGATACGGACATGCCATTAAAATAACTGTGTGAGATATTTAAGCCCCTTTAAAAAGATGTACACTCTTTCCTCACTAATTCTCCTTCTGGAAATCTAATCTTAGGAAATATTTGAATATTAGGTATTATATTTATTAGTCTAAACCACAAGTTACTTTTTAGCCTTATTTATGGTAAGTAAAATCTGGAAGCAATGTAAATTTTCAATCTTAGGGGGCTAGTTAAATAAACTAGAGTATTACCCATAAATGGAATTTATAGCCATCATTACAAATGACATTCATGAAGAGTCAATAATATAATGCAACCGTGTTACAACGGCAAGGTAAAATGCAAAACTGAAACTTCCATAGATGGGATGATGAAATGTCTTTGGATATCAGGGTAGGGGATGCACAGGAAAGGAAACATTTTCCATGTGGTTCCATCCAAAGCAGCTATCAGGAAACGATGAATTTCTGGGGAAATCTGTTATCTACTCTCAACCCATAGTCTCCTAACCCCGTGTCTCAAGAAAAGTCAACCTGGTACTTTTCTCTTTTTCTCAGATATTTCACGTGGAAAAATAAATGATATCAGAGGGTGTAATATCTCAGTTGGATGGGTAAAGCTAGGCTCTTTAGCTCACAGAAAAGAAAAGAAACCAAGCAAAAAAGGTTTGAATTCTCAGTCCTGCTCACGCAGTGTATCCGGAATTGATGAGGCACACAGATAGCATCTGGAGATAACTTTTTTCTCCTTGTTCTCAAGCTCAGAACCAAATCACAGCACCTTCCTCCACCCGCTCTGCTTTAGAGCCAATTGAGACCAAATTAGATCACCCGTTTCGTCCAATTGTATAAACCACGGCAAGATCGTTTGGGAAAATCTAATAGTCTTAATCTAAGAACTGCTCCTACGCCCACAGTAGAATCAAACAAATAATCAATAAGCCTCCGCACATTATAGCATCACTGAGGGAAGAGAGAGGGAAGAGCAGAGTTTGTGTTTGCAGAGGGAGCTGCGTAGGTGAAATCAAGTCACAATTCAGCAAGGACGAAACAGACAACAGCAACAACAACCACACTGGGATGAGTAACATAGTTTGTTCTGTAGGCTTTAGCAGTTCCAGAATCTTCTGGTGGGAAGTGTTAGATCATGAATCTGAATGAGGCAGGTATTTTCCTAGGCATTTAAAAATCTCATTCAATTGTCAACAACTCTATGGCATGGTTATTATCAACCCCATCTTACTGTTGAACAAATTTGAGGTTCAGAGAGGTTAGTTCGCTTGCCCAAAGTCACACAGCCAGTTAAGTGGCAGAGACAGGCACTGAAATCAAGTTTGTCTGTTTGTTTTTTAACTCAAGTTAAAATGAATTACAGGCTGGCAAACTGACTTTGGAGTCAGCCACAATCCAAACCCACATTTTCTATAAACTTAGGCAAGTGGATTATATCTTCAACATTCAGTTTCTATATCTAGAAATGGAAGTAACTATACCCACCCACACGCGCACACACACACACACACACGTCAAGTGCTTACTTAGTGCAATCCATACTCGATAAATGGTGGTTCTTAACAGCTTTATCATTACATTACTGTAATTATTTTTAATTAATTTTTATTGGAGTAGAGTTGCTTTACAACGTTGTGTTAGTTTCTGCTGTGTAGCAAAGTGAATCAGTTATACGTATACATATATCCCCTCGTTTTTAGATTTCCTTCCCATTTAGGTCACCACAGAGCACTGAGTAGAGTTCCCTGTGCTACACAGTAGGTTCTCATTGTCTAATTATGTTTTAAAAAGCACACTCTCAACAAAATCATATGCAAATATAAAACTCAAGTTCAACAACACAATGATGGTACACCTGCTTGAGTGTTTAGGCGTGACATGACCAGTGTCTGCAACTGATCTTGAAATGAATCAAAAAATAAGATAGACTGCTGGATGGATAGAGGGGTGGATAAAGGGGTGAAATGCAAATAGAGCAACATGAACTGTCAAATCTAGGTAGCGTGTAGATGAGCGCTTACTACAGAATTCTTCCAACGGGTACCGACGTTCTTCATAATAATAAAATGTTGGAGGGAATGGCCTACTACACAGAAACAGAGAAGAACAGAAGACTGTGGCTGAACCCCACAACAAAATGATGAGCAAAAGGGCCCAGACAAGAGTCTGCAATGAATGTTTCTATTTTTAGAAAACTCAAGGGCAGAGAGCTACGGTGACAGAAATCAGAACAGTAGCTGGCTCACAACGATGATGGATTTGCTGATTGGAAATGGGTATAGGTGAGCCTTTGGGGGTGTCGGAAACGTTCCCTATCGTGGTCTGGGTGGTGTTCACACGGGTGTGTAAATTCACTGAGCTGTCTGTAAATACGTGTACACTTGACCGTAATGTATGATACACCTCCAGTTGGACGGTGATTCAAGCAGCTCACGTTTTCTGAGCGCCTTCCCCTCCCCGCTCCAGGCATTCTTTCTAGGCACCTTCTGAGGCATTCACTTGGAAAACCGTTTCAGAGAATTGTCTGACAGAATACATTATTTAAGCCTTCAAGTGTGATGTGAAGCAACCCCGCTTTCTTAGAAAATGACTGTCGTCCCCGAGAATAAACTTGACCTACGAGGAAATCACGCAGGTGTGAAACCCTTGTCCAGCACCCTTGGGCCTTTCCTCCAGGAAACAGTGGCTACCCCCTGGACCCCAAGCTTCTGCCCTCTGGTGTGAGATTCCGCTATCAGGAAGGAGAAAGGAAAGGCCACCTCCCACTCACACCACATGGAGAGTCACCTACAGGGGGGACGTCCTTGTCAAAGGCTTGGCTCTCCCTCCCTCCTCTGGGAGATGTTCTAGTTCAGAAGACACACCTTTCCCTCTTGTCCACCGCAGGAACATCCCTTTCCAAAGCTTCTCTACGGCCTGGCTCACCGGCTCACAGACAGAAGGCACATTCAAGCTCTTTCAGGAGCATCCTGGAAGGAGGTCCTGAGGAGAGACTGGAGAGCTGCCTCTGGCCACAGAGACCTGGCTACCAGGTCGACCCCCAGTCCCTTGCAAAGTGCCTTTGATGTGAACTTAAAAGCAGCACCTCCTGAATGCAGGCCACTTGGAATGACACAATGATTTCTGCACACGCAATAAAAAAGAAGATGTAGTAGAAATAGAGATGAGTTAGGAGCCAGCAGGGCAAGACCACCCAAGACCATGATAACCTGGGGCACTTGTTTGTTTTTTTGCTTTTTTTTGCGGTACGCGGGCGTCTCACTGCTCTGGCCTCTCCCGCTGCGGAGCACAGGCTCCAGACGCGCAGGCTCAGCGGCCATGGCTCACGGGCCCAGCCGCTCCGCGGCACGTGGGATCCTCCCGGACTGGGGCATGAACCTGTGTCCCCTGCATCGGCAGGCGGACCCTCAACCACTGCGCCACCAGGGAAGCCCTGGGGCACTTGTTTAAAAAACACAGATCCTCAATTTTCTCTCCAGATCTACTGAATGAGAATCTCTGGGGTTTGCACCCCAGAATATTCTTATTTTAACAAGCTCACACTGGGGATTCTCTTGCATGTGAAAGTTTGAGGATCAAGGCCTCTTTGTAAAGAGTCCCTTAAGGGGAACAGCCCTTTCGTTCATCCTTATACCCACCCTTCCACACACACACACATCCATCCATCCATCCACCCACCCACGCATCCGTCCACCCATCCATCCACCCACCCCTTCATCCATCCATCCACCCACCCCTTCATCCATCCATCCATCCATCCACCCATCCACCCATCCACCCATCCACCCATCCAACCACCCATCCACCCACCACCACCCACCCGTCCATGCATCCATCCCATAACTCTGTACTGTGTGCCTTCTCTGGGACATGCCAAGGACTGCACCTTCTTTGATGGTCAAAGACAAAATTTCTTTACACCAGTGAGTTTTACAGAGAACCACACCACCTTAGACATTTTAAATTATAAAATCATCAGCCCAGTCATATAACAGTGATTTTTTAAACTGCACTGATCACGGTAATTTCCCTCGTTTTCCTTACTAACTTACAGAAGCCTATTTTCAGATATCACCACCATGTATGGAAGCCTGCCTGGATTTTAGGAAGAGTAAGATCTGGAACATGACCACTAAGTGCTTAGCTTGAGTCTCTTTTTCAAGGGAACCTGTACCTTGAGCTGAGAACACCTGAGTCTCATGGATCTGCAGGTCAGAAAGCACAGACCTATGGAGCTGATTACTCTCTGAGACGTCCAATTACAAGTGACTAATTTCTTCCCCCCAAAGGTACTCTGTAGAGAATACAGTATAGATTATTCTGTTGCCAGGAAGCTACGGGTATTTGGGTACCAAAGTAAACCCAGAGGTTCTGAAGTTCCCTACCTTTAACATAAAGTCTTTGAAAAATCTGTGTATGTGTGTAATAGATATGACAACTGAGACAAACGTTCAATAAAAGATGATGCCGATTTAACAAAAAAAATAAAAATAAAGCCACTAGGACTTCCCTGGTGGTGCAGTGGTTAAGAATCTGCCTGCCAATGCAGGGGACACGGGTTCGAGCCCTGGTCCAGGAAGATCCCACAAGCCGTGGAGCAACTAAGCCCGTGCGCCACAACTACTGGGCCTGCGCTCTAGAGCCCGCAAGCCATGACTACTGAGCCCACGCACCACAACTACTAAGCCCGCGTGCTGCAACTACTGAAGGCTGCATGCCTAGAGCCCGTGCTCCGCAACAAGAGAAGCCACGGCAATGAGAAGCCGGTGCACTGCAACGAAGAATAGCCCACTTGCCGCAAGTAGAGAAAGCCTGTGTGCAGCTACGAAGACCCAACGCAGCCAAAAAAAAAATAATAATAAATAAAGCCACTAAATAGAAAAGCTAAACATGCTCCTTTTGGATTAACTGCTGTATACCTCTATCACAGAATCATACAACCCAGTGGCTGATGACACAGGACATGATGATTGTTTTGCTGGACTGAGCTTCCTTGTTTAGCTCTCTGTCCTCTCCAGACTGTAAGATGCTAGACTTAAGCAGACACCATTCTTCTCTTTCTTACCCCTGGATCTGTTCCATGCCTGACAGTGCTTGATTCAATAAATACGTGTGCAATCATGGATGTGTGTCCTTCCCTGGTAAGAATCTGACAAAATGAGACAGTGGTTGCAATCTCCGATGGCTTTAACCTAAAGCAAGTGGATGATTCCCATTGGGAAGCAGTCTCCTTTCGTTTTAAGTATTGATGTTGTCAGAGAACAAATCTAGAGAGCCGAAGAAGGGCAAAGACAGCGGTCGCTCAGCAGCAGACACTGACTGGTTTTAGAACGCATCACACGCTAAGCACTACGCAAGCAGATAGGAAGCCCTGGTCCCATCATCTTCTGTTGTTCCAGGGTCAGGTGTGTCTTTGACCTGTGACCCTAATCATGGTCAGTTTGGAAGCCAAACATTACAAGTCAGGTATAAGCAGTTTGAAATACCAAACATGGGTGGCTAGAATTAGTCTACCGTCCCACTCCCTGCCGTGAGATCAACAACACAGCCCCTTGTCCCTCACCCCTATGACATGTGCCCTAACCAGTGGTCCGTGACACTGGTCCAGCTCACCCACTAACCAGTAAACCTGAGGCCCAGACCACTGGTGTTTCCTTTAATCATCCAGAAAGATCGCTCTTCACACACACCCTTTATTCCCAACCTTAGTTGCATATTAGAATCACCCCAGGAGCTTTCAAAAATCCTGACGTCCGGGCTGTACCCTAACCCAATTAAGTCAGACTCCCCAGAGGAAGAACCCAGGCTTCAGGGGTTTTTTTGTTTTTGTTTTTGTTTTGTTTAACATTCCCCAGATGATTCTAGTAGGTTGAGGACCACTGATGGAGCACATCTCTCCCCCACTTTTCTCAGTCATCAATCTGTGTACCTGGCTTTAGCAAGGCTTCCAGACCTTCTGATGTTGTATTTGTATGGGGTGTCATCAGTATCTGGACCTCTGTTTTATTCTATAGACTTGGACAAGCTCTTTGATCTTCAACCAAGACTTGTGCCTTCATATCACATTGAGATTCAGCACTGATGGTTCTGACATGTTAGAAGTGAGTGGGTGGATAGAGGGATGGATGGATAGATGGAGGGATGGGTGAATGAATGGAAGGATGGATGAATGGTTGGTTGAATGGAAGGATGGATGGATGGATGGACGGACGGACGGACGGATGGACGGTTAACTGTGTGAAGACTATTAAACCTGAACTACTTTACCATTCTCTTCAAACGTTTGTGCCCACTACTAGACATTAAATTCCATGAGACAGAGATTTTGAACTTATCTGTCTTTGCTTTCTCAGAGTCTAGCATAGCACTTGGCTGGTGGCAGGTACAGCAAGAGGTGAGAAACATATGCCTTTTGAAAATAAATGACTTTAATTCAATACCCTTATTTCTAAGTCTACCCAATATCCTTCTAAGAAGAGAATTTCTTGGTAAGGAGAAGAATGAAAGTCTTGAAATAGAGATGCTCCACTGATATTTCAGTTTCATACTATACAAAGCAGCAGCTAGTGGCACGTTCCGCTAACAGAAATTCTCACTGGAAGATGATACTATTGATCTCAAGAGAAGCCGGGTAGACAAGCATTTTTAAAATACTGGATTATTTTGATAGTACGTGTCGAGCTGTCACAGAATTCCCTCTTTTCACTGATGAGAAAACTAAGGCCTAGGAAATAATTTATTCAACATTTTGAACCCAGTCCATCTCTCTCTCGGGACTCAAATGAAGGATTTTAAAATTACATAACCCTCTTACCCTCTGCCCCTGCCCCAAACATGACCTGTTTTCTGATCAAAGTATCCAAAGTGGCCCTGATGAGTTGGTATCTTTCATCAAGCTATACGGAACCCAGTGATGCCTGCAAATACTGTGCTCTTTATGTGTGGGTTGTTTGAGGGTACCAAGGGGAAAAGTAGTGAGTTCTGTGGTGTGGTGCTTGACTCCCATTTCTAATGGAAGAGAGGTACGGTGATGCACCTCTCTTCCACTGGAAAGTACAAGGCACCGTAACTTCCCAGACTGGCAGAAACGACCTGCTATGGATTGGAGTAAAGTGTGTTTTAAAATTATTTCAGAACCATAAAAACTCTCCACGGAGAGTGCTTTGAAACTGCGAATTAAATACAGAACATCTATGAACTGTATCCATTTTTACAGTAAGTATATATTTCCATAGGGGTTTGTACCATCTTTTTTGGCTAGTTACGCTAGTTCATAATGCAGTGAATTTGCAGTTATAGAGTAAATGTTATTCTGATGACACCATTTGATTAAATTAAAGATGACATTAAAAGGACCATTTCAATAAAGAACAGAAATCCCCAAAGTAGCGGGGCTGAGTGTTGAAGTCGGCGGGTCTCGCGGTCTTAAAAGGACCAAATGGAATTTCCTTCACCACCTGAATGATGAGCGAGGTAAGGAACAACAGGACCAAATAACAGATGGGAGAATATGAAGGCTCAGATTCCAAGACCCAGGCAATTTTAGTTATTTGAGGCAGGCGTGCCACTCGCAAGAAAACAGCTCAGGAGGTCTTGGGAAAATGTAGAAGTACGTTAAGTAAAACGAAAGTGAGAGGGCACTGAGATTTGCAGCGAAATGTGCTGACGTGGTGACAGTGAATTGAGCTGTTGCACAAACCAACGAAAGGGGACACCTGGGATTAGTCATGGCCACACCCCCACTGCCCTGCTCCCCGCCATCTTCTCTGCAACTCACAAATGCATGTGTGGGCCACCCACACCAGTGCAGGGAAATCTCTGAGATTAAAAAAGAAGAGAGTCCTAATTATTTCTTTTGGGCCTCTGTTCAGGTGATGCTTGCCATATCAAAGTTCTTTTCCTGAGTGAGAGGTTCACGTACGTAAATCAAGAGACTGTTTGAAGATCCCTTGACTTAAGTTCTTAGAGATAGGATCTATCTGAAGAGATATTCCGCAGCAACGTGACTGAGTTATGAATCACGGGCATTTCAGCAGAAAGAAATTCCAAGATTAAAGGTGTGCAGTGGTGGAGGCCCTTCGTTCCCACAGAAACACCTGCTCTGGTGTCTCAGCCCCAAAGACAGATGACACGTCTATTTCCACCGTGGGCCACTGACTGTCGACAAGTTCAAGCCCACAGCACTCACAATGGTGACTGTTTTTACAGCTAAAGAGAAAAACATAAAGAAAAGACGAGAACCTCGACTCAAGCAAATAGAATTCTTCCTAGTGATCTCAAAAGAACATCACGAGATGCTAAGTTTTTCTCAGGGAATTCACCTGATCGTCATGTGTGTCAGTATCTTGACATAGTTATTTCCTCACAGAAAGGGACGGGGCGTGGTTTGTTGGAAAAGTCACGTGTCCCATCTCAGTAAATATTGCCTCTTTAAGTGCAAACACCTCAGAATGCAAGATTCATGGTGTATTTGACTTTCTGAATATAAACCTACAGTATTTATTACCTTCCCAGCAGTAAATCACTTAGAGACAAAGGATGACAGAAAACGTCACATCGGCTAAGTCCATTCAATAAAGCACATAGATAACAAGCACTACAATGCTGACGACTTTAAGGCTGAACAGAACCCTCAAGCTGCCAGCGAACTGGTTCTTATTGACGAGACCCATGAACTTGGAAGGATGGCAACTATTCAGAAGTGATGGCAAACTTTCTTTAGGAAACATCCTCTTTCTCAGACCTTTGAAGCAGCTCAAATCCCCGTGTTTGACATTTGTCCCTTGACAGTTTCCAAAAGTGGCTTCAGCCCCCCTGCCCATCCCCTGCTGTTCTCTTTCTCTCTAAGGATCTGGCGCAATGTTTAGAAGAACCCGTATGTCTTGTCTGTGGCACGCTTTCAAAACTCAAAAGCTCGAAAATAATTTTTAATGCATGCTAAAAAAAAAAAAAAAAGGGAAAGCAGATTTTTAGGGTAGCAGAACTACTCTGTATGACACCATAATGATGGACCCACGTCATGATTCATTTGTCCAAACCCATAAGTTGAGCATCAGCAGGAGTGAACGTTACTGTAAAGGATGGACTCTGGGTGATCATGATGTGACAGTGTAGTCTCATCCCTCTGGTGGGGGACGGCGACAGCAGGGGAGCTTGTGCACGTGTCAGGGCGGGAGGTGGATGGGACCTTGGCAAACTTACCTCTCAATTGTGCTATAAACCTAAAACTGCTCTAAAAGGCAAAATCTATTTTCAAAAGTGGAAACGGGTCTGATAAAAAGAGTATTTGAAAACTAAGGTGGTAAAAACGTCTAGTTATCATACCTTCAGTCTGGTATCCATACGTAAGGGGAACTTTGTACTGTCCTGACCACAGTCCATACTCACGTGTCCCAGTAAAAATAGAATCTCTTTTGGCCCAAGCTCTCTGGGACACTAGAACCCGTACCTCTCATTTGCCTCAAGTGTAACCCGAGCGTCGCAGCACTCCCCCATCCCCCTCCGAGCTCCTCCTGGCCAATTTCACTGACACACTACAGCTGACCCTTGCACAACACAGGGGTTAGGGGCGCCGACCCTCCGGGCAATGGAAAATCCACATATAACTTATCGTTGGCCCCCCGTATCCGTGGTTCCTCCACATCCGAGGCTGCATCTGGCGGATTCAACCAACCTTGGATCGTGTAGTACAGCAGGGTTTACTACTGAAAAAAAGTCCGTGCAGAAGTGGACCAGCACGGTTTAAACCCATGTTGTTCAAGGGTCAACTGTTTCCGTGGAAAACATCTCTTCTGGACCGTGAGGAATCTTCGGCAGCCCATTCGTGAAGATACGCGGAACATAATTAGACAACCAGCTCTCCAGCTCCATCAGAAGCAGCCCCTGCCTCTGACACCTACAGCCCCTCCTTCTGACCTTGACTATAAAACCTCTCTTTTCCACGGCGAAAAAATCCTATACAGCCTTCGACTGTCATCCCTCTGCAGAGCTCCCTGATCAAGAAAGAACACACGGATGAAGCATCTGTGCTCCCCGTAGCGCTTTCTGTCATTTTTACTATCGCTCCCATCATCACCTTGAACTCCCATATTACAGGAATTTGTTCATGGGTCTCTCTGCTCCTATACTGGGAGGTCCTTGAGGCCAGGTCTGCCTCCTTTTTTTTTTTTTTTTTTTTTTTTTTTTTGCGGTATGCGGGCCTCTCACTGTTGTGGCCTCTCCCGTTGTGGAGCACAGGCTCCGGACGCGCAGGCTCAGCGGCCATGGCTCACGGGCCCAGCCGCTCCGCGGCATGTGGGATCTTCCCGGATCCGGGCACGAACCCGCGTCCCCTGCATCGGCAGGCGGACTCTCAACCACTGCGCCACCAAGGAAGCCCCCAGGTCTGCCTCTTAATTGTTCCTTCTTATGGGTATTTCCAGTTGCTGGCATGGCCTTGGCATCTCAACGATGTGTCACAAGTATATAAGGGAAATTGGACGTATGGGTGACTATATTACTTCTAACAAGCCACAAGGATTTTCGGTAAAATATAAAAATTTCACCATTCATCTATCTATGCATCATTTATCCATCCATCCAACCACTCATCTGTCCATGGACCCATTCATGCATCCATCCAATCTATCCAATCGTCCATCCATCCATCCATCCATTGAAAAAATGTGCTGTAATGCCTACTCTGCCATGCCTTTTTATGGGTGATAAAAAAGAAGAAAAAAGATGACTAGAAAATGAATAAGATATGGTGCTTGCCTTGACATATGTTGCCACTGAATAGGAGAAATAATATGTGAAAAGCGAGGGCCGTGTCGCGTCCATCTTTTTGTCCCCTGCAGCATCTTCCACAGGGACTTTAATTCGGCAGTGATCAGCAAATGACTGCTGAGTTAACGAATAAAAACAAACACAATATAAGGCAAAAAGTGAAAAGCGTCTGATAAATGCCGCAGACAAAATGCCACAGAAGAGTGGAGGGGAGGTTGATCACATCCAGCTGGACACCTCACAGAAGGCGGAATTTGAGCTGGGACAGGAGGGCTGGCTGGCTCAAATTCGAGACAGTGACGAGGGCAAGGCATTCCAGAAACGTCCACCCATTCATGCATGGAGTCTCTACTGTCGCTGCCTATTGCAGTGCCTGGCACAGAGGAGGTCCTCAGGAAGTGCTTCTGTTTTGATGTGAGGTACCTGCTAGGCTGAGCTGGGCATTAGGCAAAAGTGATGGGGACGGTTTCCGAGACTCGGGGCCATCATCTCTGGAGAAAGCCAACGGCAAACTGGGGGTGGGGTTAGAAAGATGGTTGTATGTACCAGGGAACAGCAATTTAAACTGCACAGAGTGGAGCAGAGGTCCTCAAGGCGTCGTTGAGGAACAGGTTTCTACGACTAGGTTGGAATCTTGTGTTTGCAGTTAGCAGCATCTATTTGTATACAGGTAGTGTGCAAAGCCCTTAAGAAGAATCTGTTCCCTAGAGTGGGTTAAATATGTCCCCCTGCAACTGTGTCTGCAGTACTGATTCATTTCACAAATCCATGATCCTGTAGAGACCAAGGACCAAGGATGGACTTCAGCTCAGTCTAGGTCCAAAGGACAACACTTGGACTGTATCTGTCCTGTCTGATCAGAACAAGGGCTGAATTTCCCAAAGGTTCTACCTTAGGAGATGAGAGTCAAGAGTGGTCATCTACGGTTGAATTGAACAGTCAACTCAGTTGGTATATGGTCCGTTTCACGGCTGCCACCATTATCTCCGTCCCTCCCCCACCAACTGCTGTGTGGGTGCGGGGATTTTCAAGAAAACAAAATAACATCAGGGAAATGAGCGATGTGTCATGAGAATTGTGGGTCTTTGCTGGCCACGCATCCCAAGACGCAGGTTCAGGCTACCCACTGGTTTCTGCTTCCCTCTGCAATTCCAGAATTATTCTGGAAGCCCAAGCAAGTTCCTCTGAAGCACAGCCTTATTCCCTCCCTCCCTCACTTATTCAGTAAATGTTTGTTGACTGATGAGCCTTCTGTTTGGGAACTAGGGCTACATTGCTGCCCAAACGTTTGTTTGGAACCAAAACAAACACATAGCCTATGGAGCTTATACTCTGGTGGGGAAAATGGGAACTCCTAAATAAAGACAAAAATAAATGGAAAATCGCAGCTCGGTGCATTGCTGTCGAGAGAAAAAGTGTGAAACTCTAAGAACTTACAGGAAGACTGAACACAATCAGGGAAGGCTTCCTGGAGGGAGTGACAATTAGGTTAAAATACAAGGAATGAGTAGAGGCAAAGAAGGGGAGAGACCAGCATGAGTCAAGTCCCTGGGGCAGGGGGCAGCAGGGTAAGTTCTAGAAATTGAGAGAAAGTCAATGAGTTAAGAGTGCAAAGCCTTAAGGTGAGACGAGTGAGAAATGAGACCAGAGGGGTCTCATCTAGGCAGGGGCTAGATCACTGGATGGGGGGCTACAGGGGTTGCTCATGGGTCCATCTTTATCCTAAGAGTAATAGAAAATCACTGGTGTGGTTTAACTGAAGGTGGGAGGCGTGGGAAAGGCACACTCAGATTTGAGTTTCAAGAAGATCACTCTGTGTTTGAAAAATAGTTTGCAGAGGGAACCACTCCCTGCCGGCTTCAACTGCCCCCCGCCATACCCTCCCAGGGGAAGGATGCTGCTACCTGCCCTTGGCGTGCTGGTGCCAGGAACTGCCCTTTATCCTGCTCTGACCGGTCCCGGCATCTGCACTCCTGGCTGGCCCCCTTCATGAATAGGTGAATGTCCCTTTCTCTACTCCCTTCCATGGGCCCATGCATGGTGCTCCCATCACCTGGTTCCCAGGTACGAGGGACAACTGTCTCCCAAGTAGAATGATCTCCAGTTCCACTGGGGATGATTCTAGAGCGAGACCAACATCAAGTTAAGATTGCCACCGCCTCCTGGGATGGGTATCGCTGTCGCAGTATAGCTGCCGTAATGGAGATCTGTTGTTTTTATCTTGTTAATATCCATCCTGCTTTTTTCCAGCCATAACATGCCTTCTTTACTCCATCCCTCTCAAGTCTACATGGCTTGGGTCTAGCTGGTCCCATCCTGCAGTGCCAAAGTGGCATTCATTCCAGGTCCAGAGAGGTCACAACGATTGGCTCAGAAATTTATGTATGACCCACTAGGGGCCAACGAGAGAGTCAGACGTGGGACTTTTTGGAACTCTTGGGAAGGAGATGCTCTTTCCCCCCAGCTCCTTGAACATGAAGGACGTAGGCTCACGGTGGCCATCTCTGTCTTCCTGGACCGACCCTGTCTGACAGTGAGGATTGCACAGAGGAAAGCACAGCTGAAGGATGGAGTGAAATACAATGACGTCAGGGTCCTTTGATCACCTGGGTCAAACCACATCAGATCTTCCCCTCAGCTTCCCAGTTCCAGGAACCAACAAATTTCCTTTTTTTTTTTTTTTTTTTTTTTTGGCCTAAGCTGTTTTAGGGTGGGTTTACTGTCACTCACAATTGAAAATAAAATTAAAAAATTCAGTCTCATCTGGTCTCTTCTCATCATTGCCCTGCTATAATTGCTGCCACTCTAACCACTTCTGGCCTGTGAGGAAGCTAACTGGGGATGAAATCAAGGGAGGTGTTTAAGTAGGGTTGGAAAGAACTCTCCGCAGTGCAGCGTTGGGCCTTCAGCTAACCCCCGGCAAACACCTCACTCGCTCTATAATATGAGGAGATAATCAGAGCCGTAACCGTGAAAGTCTGGTTTTCCCCAAAGGTGTCAAGCTTCTTCAAGTTTCCAAAGTCCTGGGCATGATGCCAGTAGATCATTTTAGATTTCTTTTGAAAACTGCCAATTTTAGCTTTCCAAGTGTCTAAGAAAAACCATTATTAAAATGCTTGCAGAAAGTAGGACCCAAGGATGAAGGATCCCAGCTCGAAATTTTTACCTCACATAATGGAAGTCATTTTAAGTCTAATCATTCATGGGTTTAGAAATTCACAGATTTGATTACCAAAAACCTGGGTCTGTCTACGTGTGTATATGTGTGCGCATGTGTCTGCATGTGTGGTGCGTCTGAATAGAAGAAAATTACACCTAGAACAGCCAGGGTTCTGCTTTGTCTCTTCTCAAATTCAAGTGTATCCACTGTCACTTTGCTTTCCAATCTAACACCCTATTTCATCAGGAGGGGATGACAAATAAGCCCCTTCCTCTCAGAACAATGGTAGGCCCCTGTCCTTTTGCAGTAACAAACATTGAAGAGTGGTGCGTTTTTCTCTTCCTTTTTCCTCAAGGAAATAACCATTGAATAACTCCCCTCTGTGGAAGGACAGGGTGGGGTTAGTCAGTCAATGGTGGGGACAGTAGAACTACTCTCTACTGTCCCCACCACACACACACTGTATCCTGCATTTGGGCTGGAGAAGGAGACTGGGAAGAGACCGGGAAGGAGTATTAGAAAAGGATGGATGAGACGGGTCAGCTATAAGCTATCAGTTATATCTTTTTTTTAACCAAAACAAAACAAAAACATATGCAGTATTCGTGGTTAAGAACGTGCTTTCTAACGTCATTGCCAGAGTTTACACGCTGGATTATACTTTGAGCTGCTTGGGAAATCTACAAGCCTCAGTGCTCCCACCTGCCAAATGGGAGCATGATAATTAAGTTAAATAATGCATGAAAAGCCCTTCGCAGGTCCCTTGCCTGGCATAGGATTAAACAATCAATATTGCTGTGACTATTAAGAAAGTCCGACGAGCGCCAAAAAGTTACACAGATGTGGAGTGACACGGGGAAGGTACACCCGAGATTTCTCAGGCCCGCACGATGAACTCAACGCCATAAGGCTTTCGTCACTCAAGAGGGAAACTTTCTTCTTGTGTTTGTGTCCCTTGGGGTGAACCTAGGGCAGCTGTGGCATGCGGCTTGGAAGAAGCCATCCCTCTACCTCAACGCTTTGTCCAGATGGAGTTAACACGAGACTTAGACAGGGGGGATTCAAAGAATAGAAATGTGTTCATCTGTGAAATTAAAAGTAGTACAGCATGACATACAACATTACGCGGTGGGGTTCGTCAAAAGCAATAATTAGGCTGAATATGACTCTGAACGTGCTCATAATCAAACAAAAGCAATTCTACTGAACGAGGAAAGCTGGTTCTCTTGGGAGGGGAAAGAGGCAAGAGGCTGAAAAGTACCGCGAAGCGAGCTCAACAGACTGACGGCTGAGTCTCCGCCAGCCGGGGGAAGGCACAGGGGCGAGGTATTCGTTTTGTATCACGGCCATAGAAATTACCGTCAACCCAAAACAACTCATCCATTGATTATCTCACAGTGGCCGGTGGGCCCCAAGTCTAAGCACAGTGCGGCTCAGATGGGCTTTCTGCTCAGGGTCTCCTAAGGCCAAAGCGTCACCGGGCCAAGGTCAGACCATCTTTGGGGGGGATGGTGACTGGTCTCCCCAACAGCAACCATGAATAAACAAGAGCTACCGCTGCCACTGTTTGCAGACAAGCCTCCTACTTGCCACATTTTGGGCACAACGCTGTGCTTCTAAGTTTCCCAATGAACAGGGAGGTAGGCATGACTGTTCCCGTTGGCAGCAAATTACGCTCAGAGAGGTTGAGCAACCTATGCAAGATGACACAGCCCCCAGGATGGATCTAAAGCCCATTCTATCTCATTGCAAAGTCTGCATGCCTCCCCCGAAACCAGCCTTGCTGGCTAGCTAGCCCTCGGCCTTGCATGTCTTAAGTTCCTTCCTCCCTCTGCCTTTGACGTCCTCTAGAATGTCCTTGGACCCAACGCCTAAGACACAGTGATTTAATTGCTGGTATTTTTTCAGTGACATAATTAAATATCCACAGTGAAGTCAATCAACCTGAACCCATTCGGAGAACACTTTGGAGCTGCCCTGGCATATTTTATTTAGGGGCTTCTTAATCACAGAGTTTGGCTTTTCTGCGTCTAAAATTGGGTTTCCGATTTCGGCCCTAGAGGCAAGAGGTAAAAATTGTTCTAAATAGCATCTAGGTGTCACATTCTTTCTGGCTCTTTTTAAGGGGCTCAGTGAGGGGATAAAGCAATTGCTTTATTGCAAAACGCAAGGGATAATCCTCTGGTTTATTATGATCCCGGGTCATCTGCTCACAGTGTGGAATGCAAAGACACTCGGGCGTTATCGGGAGCTATCCTGAAAGGCCCGAACAGGCAACCCACCAGCAGAAGAGCTTTCCAGCCTAAAGGTTCCCACCCAGGTCTGCATTTGCTCCATCTGACACCACGCTCCTGCAAGCAGACAAAAGAGAGATTTCCTAGCTGCTTTCAACATTCCAGAGCAAAATGCACCTGTGCTGTAATAAATGCAGGGGCACAGCTTGGGGGGGGGGGTAAGAAAAATAATAAAAAATGCAGCTAGGGGCTAAAAAAAGTGGTTTTGAAGCTAATGACAGTGTTTCTGCTTTTATTGCTTTGGGCAGAAACAGGAAGTTAGAAATCCAAGTGGCTTGAGAAAATATAACATTTAACAAACTCATTTGCAGGCCTCCAGTTGTATGATCCTAATTTATTTCATTGTTGTGCAGGTTCTTCTTTTGGGGACTTTTTTGATCTATTTTTAATGGGAAACTCATGTGCCTTCCTTCCCGCCCCCCCCCCACCCCTTTTCTCCTCACAGCGATTTACTGAGCAGTAAGACATTTTAAAAAGAACTTTTTTTTTTTTTTAACCTACTCGGTTGTGGGGGCAAAGACAGAACTGGGGGCGAGGGAGAAATCCCCACTTCAGGATCCATATTTAATGTCTGTGTTGGCGATTCCTAAAGCTTTAGTTCACGTGACTCTTCCAGGAAGAAAAACCATCCTACCAACTTGGAGAAGGTCATCGTTAACAACCTCCACCCTTGCCCCCCGCCCCCCGCCCCTTCCGCACTGTGGTTCTCACATCAGCATCTGGATTCGCGCTAGAGTTCCCCCAAGGCCCACTGCCAAGTTCCGTGGACCACTTCATCCACATGGCCCCCCGACCCTCTGATAAACAAAGGCACCACCCAGTTTCCCAGGCCAGTGACACATCAGCAGGGTAGAGACGTGGAATCGTTATATTTCTCTAGTGCCCCAGGATGAAGAGGGAGAGAAAGTACCTCTTCTGGGCTGATCGCTGAAATCTCTTCATTGTGTAAACACGCGCCAAAATGAGTTTGGTCATCATCTATCAATCTAAGAGCTCCCTGACCCTTTCTTCAAATACAGAAAGAGAAAACAGGCTGAACTGTCCTGGCATTCTTGGAGTGGCGGAAGGAAGAAAGTCAAATCAGTAATCTGAAGAATTTCTTGAATAATCACCTCATTTAGGGGCTCAATTCAATGGCCTCGTGTTTCCAGAGCACAGCTTAATTGAAAAGGGCTCTACAGTTTAGCTGCTCTTTGAATTGTCCAACAAGCCCGTGAGGAAGGTGGGACAGGTATTAATTAGCCTGAAGGGACAGGTGAGAAAATGGCTAGATGGAGAGATGAAATGACAGGTTCAAGGTCACAAGGGAAGTTAAGGTAAGAGCCAGGACTGGCCCCCATGTCAAGAGTCTGAGATAACATCCCCACGACCACATGCAAGGTTCAGCCCCTATTCATTAAAGCCAGCTTCTGTCTATGAAGCACACAGCACACATATACAATGAGGCCTGAAGAAAAAGAATTTTCAGGATTTTGGGAAAGTAATGAATGAAACAAGTCAAAGGTATGTTAAGACAATAGGGGGGAGGGGCATACCAAGAGGGTCAAAAAAAGATGCCAACTTAAAAAAAATTCTTAGAAATAAAACCAGTAGTCCGATCAAACAGGGAACACAACCAAATGAACAAGAAGGGGGAGAAACTATTAAGACAAAAAGGCCACAGGACATTTGGGAAGGATTAGCAGGGTATTTAAGGAGTAACAGTATCACCAAAAAGATTAAAAAAAAACACAGGAGTATCACTGAATCACTTTGCTGAACACTTGAAACTAACATAACATTGTCATTAACTAGACTTCAATTTAGAAAAGAAGATGAAAAAGGAGTGAAACAAAAACACAAACTTTGGGTCAGGGTATAGACTCTCAAACTTGAGTTCCACGTTTTGGCATGGAAGCTCCAGATGGATTACAGTTAAGCAAAGGGTGAATTTCACAAGTATACGGACAAATAGTCTTCCTCTGAAGGTTGAGATTATATATTTAAGAAAATCAACCAAACGACGGACTTAAGTTCTCAATTCAAACTGCTTCTTTGTTCCAGAAGATGTCCACTTCTTGAGGTCACCCTTTAAAATGAGGACTCACCTGAGGACACCTTGCTATTTCACAGGAAAAGAAAGAGGAACTGGTCCCATTATTGCCGTATTACTACTCGTTCTACACATGCAGGCAAAGGTTTTTCAATTAGACTTTCCCTCCTGTGTTTGAATCCAGCTGAATTATCAGGGAAATGGCAATGTGGTCATGTCAGGGTGTCTTTCCACCTTCCCCTACAGGGCCATGATCACTTATTTGCAGGAGTCAAGAGTCACGCTCAGAAGCAGAGTGTAGGGCTTCCCTGGTGGCGCAGTGGTTAAGAACCTGCCTGCCCATGCAGGGGACATGGGTTCGAGCCCTGGTCCGGGAAGATGCCACAGAGCAACTAAGCCCGTGTGCCGCAACTACTGAGCCTGCGCTCTAGAGCCTGCAAGCCACAACTACCGAGAACCTCATGCCACACCTGCTGAAGCCCATGCTCCACAGCAAGAGAAGCCACCGCAGTGAGAAGCCCGCGCACCGCAACGAAGAGCAGCCCCCGCTCGCCGCAACTAGAGAAAGTCCGCACGCAGCAACGAAGACCCAACAAAACCAAAAATAAATAAATAAATAAGAATAAAAATAAATAGATAAATGAATTTATTTTTTTAAAAAAAGCAGAAGTGTAATCTAAGGATGTCTCAAGGTGGCCTGCCCCAGACACTGTGCCATGCAATGCCCATCTCCTTGAAACGCTCCACAGCAATTAGATTGGTGAATCATTAGTTCCAAATTAGGAAGAAAATCACTGAATTCAGAGCACTTACCAAGCTCACTACTACAACCTGATTTGGCTACAGCAAGGACAAATCAAACATGGAAGATAAGGTATCTCGACTGCCGCATTTTGTAGCAGAAGATGCTCTAGGTTTTAATACTATTGCGCTCTTTGTTCTCATCCCCTGTTTAAAAATTGATTCTACTGACTGAGGCAACAAACATTTCTTGAGCAAAGGGAAGACAGTTCCTGTCTTCAAGGAGTTCACAGTCTAGTAGATGAAACAGACAGGAGACCATTTCAATTCCATGAGAGAGAGGCTGGAAAGGTAGAAGCTGAAAAAGTACAAGAGAATCTCAATCATGGCGGTCAATTCTATCTGGAAAGGGGGAAGAGAAAAAATTACCCAGAGGAAGGGTTGTTTTGTGCTGAGTCTTGAGACAAAAAATAATCAATCCAAACTCAACAATCATCTCATCATGGGCTCCCAGTACCACAGCCCAGAGAAACTCGGGAAGAATTTTCAGAAATCAATAATAGATCCCTGGGTTTTGTTTTTTTCTTCCAACCTCCTTCTCTTGATGAGCTTCTTAAATATCTGGCCAAGAACCTGGAAACAGACCCTTGAACAAGAGGAAATCAGGCCTCTGAAATGCCAGTGGGCATCAGCGATGCAGGGCTCAGCTGATAAAGATCCTGGGCTCCACGTGGCTGACGCTTCATCTCAGGGCCCACCTGCCGCCCTTTCAGAAGCTACACTAACTCTTTTGGGCCATCACGGGGCTGGTGACCCCACCGAGCAGTGATCTGTGGTGGGAGTTTCCCCTCAAATGGTGGAATCCAGAAAGGGAGCAGTAGGAAGCTTGAGTCTTGGCAGGCCTGCACCTGGTCTTTCTTGTTTCTCCCTCTTGGAGTTCTCCAGGCCGGGACAGGTTATCTGACCTGGGGGAGTGGACTTGCCTTCCCAGAGGTAGGGAGATGGGAGAGAAACATGTTGTCAGTAAGAGTACAACCTTTGATGGCAAAGAGCTCAGGGTTTGGATCCTGGGCTTGATTTTTATTGGATGAGTGACTTACTGCCTGTACTTAGTCTCCTCATCTAGAAAACGGGCACAATAAAAGCCTATGTCACAGGATCGTTTTGACGATAAAAGAGAAAAAGGGAGAGGTTGCTTCTGAAGGGCAAAACCAAAGGCGAGTCACATAGAAAGTCCTCAATAAATGGGAACTATCATCTGTTTTAAGTGCCTACTGTGTGCTGCCATCTTGATTCCTTATCCAGCTAAATCTTTAAAGGAATTTTGAACGGTTGTCATCATTTTACAAAATAGGAAATGGAAGCAAGAGAGGTAAGGAAAAATGAAGGCAGGCTTCAAGCCGAGGTCCGTCTGATACAAATCCCAGGCTGTTCTATATGATACATGCAAAGAAACATCTGACTTCTTTGGGTGAAAAGAGTGGGGAAGGCAGATAGAACAGGGACAGGCAAAGAACGTCTCGTTCTGAAGAGCTGGTTTTGACCTAAGACCTCAGTTTCTAGCTCAAGTCTGCCCGAACAATGATGTCTCAAAATATCTCGAAAATAAGATGTTTTCCCCCCATGTCTTCGGATGACCATTTAGCTCAGTTAGTCAAGTTCGAGGTCCTCTTAAGTGTTGGTTCAATTCAATTGTATCTTGGCATGTCACATGTGTGAAAAAATGTGGCGCAAACCTTTAAAACGTTAATTTTTTTTTGAAATAATATATTCTGGCAAATTTTTATTCATTCTCCCCCTGCCCCACCTTCCCAAAGTTAGAGAGGTCAATTTTTTCTGATGTTATATTTTTTGGCGGGGCTGGGGGCACCCTGTAGTGGTGGAGGTAGGCTTATTCTCAAAACTTTCCAAACTGCCGTCATACATTATCAGAACTTGCCCCCAGACTGTCGTCCGGGACGTCAAAGGAACCTTAGAGGCAGGGTAGACGGTTCTGAAGACTCTTACTCTCAAGCAGGATGATGACGTTGAACCTCATACCACGGAAGATGCAAGACGGGCTAGCAGCGCAGGAAGCAGCTTGAATTGTTTAAGAAACCTAATTTTTTAAGGGGAACTGACTCTTACCAGGTAGCTTATGCCAAGGACACACAAAGAAGCGTCCGCTTTGCTTTTCCTTGCAAATTACACTGAGGCTACCAGAAAAGAAGGGACTCTCCATGGGAACCACACAATCATACGTAATCTGGATTTAGGCATACGAGAGCATAATTACCCACCAGCCTCTACACAGGGAAAGGCGGAGAGAGAGAGAGAAAAGCTTAGTCGATATTCCCGTGTGCTTTCCCAGTTCAGCCACATTCATCTATAATATCCTACAGAATATGGCACAATGTTTTCAGGGAAAAATAAAACCAAAGAACTTAATTAATGTCATAATGAAATTAAGGCCCAAATTAGCAGGCCAAAAAAAAAAAAATCACCACGATTAAAAAAAAAAATACCAGTAAGAGCACAATCCTGAACTTACACAAAGTATTCTTTTATTTTATTACATTTCTTCTTCCTCTTTTTATAATTTCAGTCTAAGCGGATTAATGGCCTTTTCAAACCCTGGAAAGGGAATCGAGAATTTCTTCTCTTCCTCTGATGATGGGGGATGCAAACACAGTGCAGCGCAGGAATAACAAATGTTCTGTTTTCTGAGCACTGGCCCATGATTTATGAAAGGTGTACCTCACTGTGGGAAGATAATGCCATTTGAAATGGTCCATTTCATAAATCTATCCCCCTCGTCCCCAGCCACACACAGGACTACTATGAACTCCTGAATCCAGTAATGTTTTCATCCTCTACTGACAAAAAAAAAAAGGACTTTGGAGTGAGCGAGGTAATGATGCCTTACAAAGGAGCAGCGGCTAACACGCCATCTCCAGGGCTTTCTCTGGCAATGGTCACAGAGCTTCCAAGGCGGGGACACTTGGATAAACAAAATGAAGAAATAATCAACGTGCACGACATCCCTAATGTCCTTCTACTGCTAGAGGCATTAATTATAGCATGGGCCCAATCCTCCAAGCGACTGCAGAACCCAATGTTTTGCCTGAATCCCCTCTCCACCCCATGATGGATTTATGCTTTGGAACTGGGGTATTTCCCACTCATTCACGCACCGGTTCAGTATATCTGCTTGTTTACCTAACGGCAAGAATGCACCCAGAAGAGAATTCTGGGCCAGTCGGGAACCAATCGTAAACTTCAGTGAAATTCATGGTTGTGAGTTTCTCTGGCCCGTAACTAGGAGGGAAGCGATATATACATGTCAATGCCATGCAGGCTGCAGAAGACCAGCATGAAATATGAGCAGGGGGACAGAAGAGGCTTCCTTGGGAGCCAATGAAATGGACAGCACAGACACGAGGGGTGACTACGAATACACGATGGACGCATCTTCTCAGACTGAAGTTGTATGTCAGACCGGGATCGACTCGTTCTCATGACAGACGCTGAGAAACAGTCTGAAGGGGGACACGAAGATGACACATAGTGCCCTGGTGTCAGGGAGACTGAAAAAAGAAAGACATGAAACCCACTAGGCATGAAGTGCTTCATGTTCAGTACAAAGGAAAGAAGGTCAATTTAAAAGAAAGAAAGAAAGAGAAAGCACGCATGCGTATGTTTAGTGGTGGTGATTACTGCATTTGAGAAAACCCTTATACCCACCACTCAGATACTAATGGATTAAGAGGCAGATAAGGCACAGGATGTAAGATGCAAACGATGTAAAAATGTGATTTTGAAAGAACTCCCAACGTAGGATCCTGAGCCTGATCCTCTGGAATTTCCATATTTCTACTTGTATTTAAGAACCAATTTCAAGGTCAGTTTCAGTGGAGAAACACTGAGCTAAGATGGGAAGTAACCCCATTAAAAGTCTACCAGTGTTTTGCATATTTATTTTTCTTCTTCTATAGCGAGCAATGACAACTCATAAATCAAAAAATCAGGGTAAACAAATACCAAAGAGGTTACTTTATACAAAATGTATACTCCTTATTCTATTTATACAAACATTTCTATTACTTGAATTTACAAAGTGTGTAATACATGCATGCGTGCCTTAAAAATTTGCATACATTTCCATAAGATGGAAAAATATATATTATTGTCCCAAGTCTCAGAAGACCACGGCCTAAATAAAATGACGACCAACTCAAATGCATTTTTGTACAATGGGATGGAAGTAATGTTTATTTTTTAAAAGCTCCAGGCCTAGATTTTTTTTTTTTTTAGTATAAATAGATGTAAATTTTCCAGTTATGTAGATTCCATGGTCTGACCATGAATATCCTATACGGATATGGGCAGCTGAACAGGATAACCTTGGGTCTTCGCAATAAGATTCAAGGAGCTTCAACAAAAGCATGTACAAATAGGAAAATCAACATCCACACCGCTATACTAAAAGGACATCAGACTCACGTCACCCTGATCGAGGAACAGGAAGTGGGGTGGGCTGAAAGAGGGAATGGAATGTGGAGAATTGAAAGTTGCCATTGAAAGAGGCAAAGTTACCCCCAAATGCAGATTTTCCCCAGCTGACATGGATGTTCCAAAAGTCTAAACACTTTTTTTATGTTTTAGAAACTTCTCCTTGATAATTTGATATCTGATAATTTGACAATCTGATACACTGGCATCCTAGGCCATTTCAGAAGCCACCTACAAAAATTAGCCCTGTGTGTTTATTTGCTTGTTTTATAAAACATCGATCCCTTACTTTGTTTTTTAAAAATTTATTTATTTATTTATTTATTTTTGGCCATGTTGGGTCTTTGTTGCTGCGCACAGACTTTCTCTAGTTGTGGCGAGCGGAGGCTGCTCCTAGCTGCCGTGCGAGGGCTTCTCTTTACAGTGGCTTCTCTTGTTGCTGCGCACAGGCTCTAGGCGCAGGGGCTTCAGTAATTGTGGCGTGCAGGCTCAGTAGTTGTGGCTCGCGGGCTCTAGAGTGCAGGCTTAGTAGTTGTGGCGCATGGGCTTAGTTGCTCCGCGGCATGTGGGATCTTCCCGGACCAGAGCTTGAACCCTTGTCCCCTGCATTGGCAGGCGGATTCTTAACTACTGCGCCACCAGGGAAGTCCCGATCCGTTACTTTATTCATTAGACTAGACTTGAAGCAACTTTCGGCCACTTCCCCCCAAATTAAGTCCATCCTCAAAGGATAAACATTTGCCACCGGTGAGCTGATGCCAAAGAAAGAATCAAGAATCAGAAGAATCAAGACCCGCAAGTAATTCACAAAAAGGAAATCCTTAAAAATGTTTCCAGCAATTGCAGAATCATGCTTCCCCGCATAAGGGAAGCACATGGCAGAGGACGACAGACACACTCTCCAAGCAGGAGTCCTTCGAGGCCAGGTACTGCCTCTTATTCATCTTTTTTTGTTTTTTTTAAATTAATTTTTATTGGACTATAGTTGCTTTACTATGTTGTGTTAGTTTCTGCTGTTCAGCAAAGTGAATCAGTTATATCTATACGTATATCCCCTCTTTTTTAGATCTCCTTCCCATTTAGGTCACCACAGAGCACTGAGTGGATTTCCCTGTGCTGTACAGTAGGCTCTCATTAATTATCTGTCTTATAGATAGTAATGTAGATATGTCAAGCCCAATCTCCCAATTCATCCCACCCCCCACCCTGCCTCTTATTCACCTTTAAAGTTCAGCACCCAGTTTACATCTGACAGACAAAAGATGCCCAGTGAACCTATGTTGAATGTAATACACAGCTGTCATGGCTCTGAGCGCCACTGGTACGGAGCAGCAGGGAATGATTAGCGTGCACTCTGCGGGACAGCAGATCTGAAGGGGTCTTTGTCCTGCCTAAGACCCTTCAGTGGCTGCCCAGTACACTCAGAAATTCCAAATTTCTTACTTTGGGCTGTAAGGCCCACCTGTCCAACCTCATCAGGTTTCGCTCTGAACCCATGCCATTCAGTTTCACCTCCTATCTTTCTGTTTTTCAACTATGTCAAACCGGCATTGGGCATTTGCTGTCCCCCCTGCCTGAACCTCTGGCTTTCCAGCACCCCTTTGGCTGCCTCTGGCAATTCAGGCCTCAGATTCTATTAAGGGCGTTCCGGACCCCCCAAATCAAATTAGCCTACTCTCATCCCCAGTCCTCCTCTATGGCTTTACCTGGTTATAACAGGCCAACTACCACTAACCTCTAACTTGTGTCTCACTCACTCATTCATTTCTTGAGTCTGTATGAACAAAGAGCCTTCACCTGCCTTCAGGGCTGTATCCCCAAACTAGTACATAGTAGGTGATCAAAAAACACCTCTGGAGTGAACGAATGTACTAAAATGTCCAGAAGGGACTGATAATATTTGCTGCAATTACGAGAATCCTGCTGATGGCGATCTCAAAGACAGAGGTGACATGGCAGCTCCAACAGCTGAACGACCAGTGGATCAGGCCCACCAAGACAGAAAAATGAATGAAGAAGAGCCCTTGCTTTTCGGGGTCTTGCTGCCCCCCAGAGTGGTGGTCCTCAGGCTCTGTGTGTTCACAGCTTCCGCTGACTCTTCATGTTTGATAAAAATCACCATCCCAGGAAACATCTTGGTGACATACCCTGATTCTGATCTGCAGGACCAACTCTGAAGGACGGTCCGTATCCGAGTCTGAAGAGGTAGAGTTTGGCAAACATTGATCTGTTTCCTGTCTTTCCCACCGTGTGCGTCTTTGGTTTACTTCCAGATGTGTGGAAAGCCACTCTCCTCTCAAAACATCAATCCTGTCTTTCCTGAGGTCCAGGAAGGTCCTCACATACAACGTGAGATGATGATATTCCAGGGACTCAGAATTGGAACTCACAGAGTCTGAGTGGGAATCCTAGCTCTGCTGCTGGCTGCTCCGCCTTAAGAAAGCTACCAGGCTTTCTTAGCTACAATTAAATCAGACAAAACAACGCTTAGCACAGAACCTGGAGCATCAAAAAACTCAAGAAATGTATGTTTAGCATCTCCATGGAATTTACATGACCACAGAAAACACACACTCAAAAAAAAAAGGGGGGGACCATTCCATTAATATTTAATCCTTATACCTAAGGATTATGTATCTTACGTATCTAATTAGTGTAATTAAAAACACAGGTGGGGGCTTCCCTGGTGGTGCAGTGGTTGGGAGTCCGCCTGCCGACGCGGGGGACGCGGGTTCGTGCCCCGGTCCAGGAGGGTCCCGCGTGCTGCGGAGCGGCGGGGCCCGTGGGCCATGGCCGCTGGGCCTGCGCGTCCAGAGCCTGTGTTCCGCGAAGGGAGAGGCCACAGCGGTGAGAGGCCCGCGTACCGCAAAAAACAAAAAAAAAACACAGGTGTATTTGTGCATCAGCGTAGCTCATACTATTCTGGTAACTTTTGGCTATATTTGAAATGCTTTTAAAACTAAAAGTCCCCCCCCCCCAAAAAAAATCATCCTATAGGTGTGCCCCTCTTCAGGGAAATTTGATATACCAAAATTTTTTAAAATCTAGGAATGAGGATAACTGATGAGAAAAGATTATTCAGAAACTGCCTTAAAGTCCCTGTAGTTTAAAACTATATTTCCACTTAATTTTCCAGGGCCAGAGGCAGAGTCAAGATGGCAGTGTGGGAAGATGTGGAGCTAGCGTCTCCCCACAACGAGGGCACCTGGCAGCCGCTGGTGGGGACTCTGATGCCCTAGGAGACGGGAGGAACCCCAGAGTGAACTGGTAGGACATGGGGGGACCGAAGGGGGAGGAGAAGTGGACGCCAGACAGGATCGGCGTCCCTGAGGCCAGGGAGATCAGGAGGGGCAGGTGGGAGGGACTCTCCAGGAGGAACGGGAGACAAGCAGAGGGCGACTGCCCTGCTCACGGGGGCCCAGGGAGCCTGCTGAGCTCCTAGGCCAGTCCCCTGCCCTCCAAAGCCCCCTTCAGGCCACATGGGTCCTTGGGGGCATAGGAGGGAGGCCGGGGAGATCAGGAGTGGCAGGTGGCAGGGGCCGTCCAGGAGGAACAGGAGAGGAGCAGAGGGCATTTGCCCCGCTACTTATAGAACTTTCCACACAAAACCGGCAGAATACACTTTCTTCTCAAGTACACATGGAACATTCTCCAGGATAGATCACATCTTGGGTCACAAATCAAGCCTTGGAAAATTTAAGAAAATTGAAATTGTATCAAGCATCTTTTCTGACCACAATGCTATGAGACTGGAAATCAATTACAGGGAAAAAACTGTAAAAAACACAAATACACGGAGGCTAAACAGTGCACTAGTAAATAACCAAGAGATCACTAAAGAAATCAAAGAAGAAACAAAAAAAATACATAGAAACAAATGACATTGAAAACACGACGACCCAAAACCTATGGGACGCAGCAAAAGCAGTTCTAAGAGGGAAGTTTATAGCAATTCAATCTCACGTCAAGCAACAAGAAAAATCTCAAATAAACAATCTAACACTGAACTTAAAACAACTAGAGAAAGAAGAACAAAGAAAACCCAAAGTCAGTAGAAGGAAATAAATCATAAAGATCGGAGCAGAAATAAATGAAATAGAAACAAAGAAAACAATAGCAAAGATCAATAAAACTAAAACCTGGTTCTTTGAGAGGACAAACAAAATTGATAAACCCTTAGCCAGACTCATCAAGAAAAAAAGGGAGAGGATGCAAATCAATAAAATTAGAAATGAAAAAGGAGAAATCACAACTGACACTGCAGAAATACAAAGGTTTATAAGAGACTACTACAAACAACTATATGCCAATAAAATGGACAACCACAAAGAAATGGACAAATTCTTGGAAAGGTACAATTTTCCAATACTGAACCAGGAAGACTTAGAAAATATAAACAGACCTATCACAGGTACTGAAATTGAAACCGTAATTAAAAATCTTCCAAGAAACAAAAGTCCAGGACCAGATGGCTTCACAGGCAAATTCTATCAAACATTTAGAGAAGAGCTAACACCTATCCTTCTAAAACTCTTCCAAAAAATTGCACAGGGACAAACACTCCCAAATTCATTCAACGAAGCCACCATCACCCTGATATCAAAACCAGAAAAAAGATATCACAAAAAAAGAAAATTATAGACCAATATCACTGATGAATATAGATGCAAAAATCCTGAACAAAATACTAGCAAACAGAATCCAACAACACATTAAAAGGATCATACACCTTGATCAAGTGGGATTTATCCCAGGGATGCAAGGATTCTTCAATATATGCAAATCAATTAATGTGATACACCACATTAACAAATTAAGGAATAAAAACCATATGATCATCTCAGTAGATGCAGAAAAAGCTTTTGACAAAATTCAACACCCATTTATGATAAAAACTCTCCAGAAAATGGGCATAGAGGGAACCTACCTCAACATAATAAAGGCCATATATGACAAGCCCACAGCAAGCATCATACTCAATGGTGAAAAACTGAAAGCATTTCCTCTAAGATCAGGAAGAAGACAAGGATGTACACTCTCACCACTCTTATTCAACATAGTTTTGGAAGCCCTAGCCACAGCAATCAGAGAATAAATATAAATAAAAGGAATACAAATTGGAAAACAAGGAGTAAAACTGTCACTGTTTGCTGATGACATGACACTATACATAGAAAATCCTAAAAATGCCACCAGAAAACTATTAGAACTAATCAATGGATTTGGTAAACTTGCAGGATACAAAATTAATGCACAGAAATCTCTGGCATTCCTATACACCAACAACAAAAAATCAGAAAGAGAAATTAAGAGTGCATTTACCACTGCAACAAAAAGAATAAAATACCTAGGAATAAACCTGCCTAAGGAGGCGAAAGACTTGTACTCAGAAAACTATAAAACACTGAGGAAAGAAATCAAAGATGACATAAACAGATGGAGAAATATACCACGTTCTTGGATTGGAAGAATCAACATTGTGAAAATGACTCTACTACCCAAAGCAATCCACAGATTCAGTGCAATCCCTTTCAAACTACCAATGGCATTCTTCACAGAACTAGAACAAAATATTTTACAATTCGTATGGAAACACAAAAGACCCCGAATATCCAAAGCAATATGACCCAGCAATCCCACCACTGCATATACCCTAAGAAAACCATAATTCAAATAGAGAGATGTACCACAATGTTCATTGCAACTGTATTTACAATAGCCAGGACATGGAACCAACTTAAATGTCCATCAACAGATGAATGGATAAAGAGGATGTGGCACATATATTCTACGGAATATTACTCAGCCATAAGAAAGAAACAAAATTGAGTTATTTGTGAGGTGGATGGACCCAGAGTCTGTCACACAGAGTGAAGTAAGTCAGAAAGAGAAAAACAAATACCATATGCTAACGCATATGTATGGAATCCAAAAAAAATGGTACTGATGAACCTAGTTGCACCGCAGGAATAAAGAGGCAGACATAGAGAATGGACTTGAGGACATGGGGTGGGAGGGGGAAGCTGGGGAGGAGTGAGAGTACCATCGACATACATACACTACCGAATGTAAAATAGACAGCTAGTGAGAAGCAGCAGCATTGCACAGGGAGATCGGCTGCGTGCTTCGCGATGACCTAGAGGGGTGGGATGGGGAGGATGGGAGGGAGGCTCAAGAGGGAGGGGATATGGGGACATGCGTGTGCGTATGGCCGATTCGCTTTGTTGTGCAACAGAAACTAACACAGTATTGTGAAGCAATTATACTCCAATAAACATCTATTAAATAAAAACCCAAATATTAGAAACCATCAAAACTGCTGTATCAAGGGACTTTGCCCTCTCTTTTTAGAGTCTTTGTATACAACTACCCTCAGTGGGATAGGGAGGGTAGGAGGGAGGCTCAGAGGGAGGGGATATATGTATACATGTAACTGATTCAATTTGTTGTACAGGAGAAACTAACACAACACTGTAAAGCAGTTATACTCCAATAAAGATGAAAAAAAGAAAAAAAAATTTTCCAGGACCAGATTTAGTACATACTGTACCCCACAATATATGACCACATTCCAAAATCCAAATGGATTACTAATGGATTAATATGCTTTAAAATGCATCTTTACAAGATTTAACCATGAACAAAACTCCTTGCTTCTCTTGGCTTCCAGTTAACATGTGACACCCTGTAATACTTCAAGTGAAAGAGTTACAGAGCCTGGAATTTTATATGAGCCTGGCAGTGATGGATTAAAACCATACTCTAGACATACCTAAACAGTAGCACTGGCTGATCTACTGGAGCCATTTGCTGGAAATTGTAATTGCTGAGCTGTTGTCAGAAATCTCTCCTTGCCTAGGGTGAGCTGGTTTCCAAACCAAGAGGAAAAAGCACAACCAAGACACGTTCCAAAACTCATGCAGCCTATGGACCTTGCCCAGTAAGGAATTTGAGAAGTTCTGAAGCTGTATGCCTTACTCAGAAAGCAAGTTAAAATTCAACATGGTACACCCATGTTCAGAGTAGCATTATTTATAATAGCTAAAACATGGGAGCAGCCTAAGCGTCCACTGACGAATGAATAAGCAAAATGCGGTACACACACAATGGAATATTATTTAGCCTTAAAAAGCAAGGAAATGCTGACACTCGTTACAACACGGGTGAACCCTGAAGACATCACTGTCAGTGAAATAAGCCAGCCACAGAAAGACAAATACTGTATGATTCCACTTAGACGAGGTATTTAGAAGAGTCAAAATTATACAGACAGGAAGTAGAATGGTGGTTGCCCAGGGCTGGAGAGAGGGGAGAATGGAGAGTTATTGTTTTAACAGGTACAGAGTTTCAGTTTCAAGAGATGAGAAGAGTTATGGGGACGAAGGGTAGTGATGGTTGCCCAACAGTGTGGATGTATTTAACACCACTGAATTGTATACTTAAAAATGGTCAAGATGATGCATTTTATGGTATGTGTATTTAATCACAATTAAAAAAGTAATCCAGTCTGGCATGGGTTTTAACGGGCTCCTTAATTGCTCTCTAGCATCCACTCACGCATTCATCACTTACTCACTGGGCAGGCCAGCCCCCCTCCAAGGAACGAGCTCTGGATAATAAGAGCCTTATCCATGCTGGGGAGATCGGGAGAAACTTCGGGTTGGTTTCAGGAACTTCAAAAGGTCCAGAGCCGTCCAGGATAAGACCTGGGAAAACTTGCTTGGAATGGGCTGCTATAGGCTGCCACCTGGAGCACAGTCCAGGGAACTAGGACTGAGGTCAAAGGTAAGGAGGACACATAGTCCTAATATCAGAAGTCAGCCATGAAACTCACCACCGTCCCCTAGTGCAGCTCCTAATCTCGACTTCCCTGAGTCTGTCTATGGACCACCATTCTCGTGGTTCCCAGACCGGAAGTCACCACTGCCTCCTTTCTCTCACCATCAACATCCAATCAGCCGTCCTCTCAACCCATCACCACTAACCGTTCCCAACCCATTTCTTCCTCTCGAAACGCACCTCATCAAACCAAGCTTAGAACCTCATCATCCCTGGACTAAAATACAATCATAACCCCTTAATTATTTCCCAGCCTCTACCTTCTTCTTCCTTGACATCTGCCATATATATATATACTTAAATATATACATTTAAATCTTCCAGCAACACCCTTGTTATCACGTTACTGTCTCATGAAAAAAACCCAAAACCAACACAAAACAAAAACAAAAGGAAACGCTGCTGTGGCCCCCCTGCCAACTAAACAGAGTTTAAACTCGTGGTTCTGGCATCAAAGTCCCTCCACAAATGACCCTGCAGAGCAAGGCCTGCAGAGTGGTTGGTGGGGGGAGGTGGGCACATGAACACAGATGCCACCCATCTAATCGCTTTCACCTTGGGCCTCAGGGTCTGAGCAGGGATGCGTCAAGGGAGTGGTTCCCATTGCTTCCTCTACCCTGTCCTAACCTAAGCTCTCCCACCACCTTGGTCTTCATAATCATCAATGGCAACGCGTCACCTTTTAAAGAACTGCTGAAAGAGTACCGCATGGGAGAAAGTACTCAGGAGGAGCAACTGATCCCTTTGACTGCCAAGCCCTGCTTTCCTGACCCAGCGATCCATCCTGCAGAAAGTCTCATCGTTGAGGCTGAGGCATCTCGTGCCCACGGCCCTCCAGGGTGTGGGTAGGACGTGGTCTGCTGTTTGGACGCTGATGGTTCAACTCGAGCGAAGGGGACACAGTTCAACCTTCACCACGTCCTCTGTTGGCTGCGGTTATGGAACTCACATGTGTCCTCCGGACGCAGGGGCCGGACCAGGTGACCACCAAACGCCTCTTAGCTCCTCACTTTGCTTGGTCCTCAGGAGGGGCTGAGACCAGCCTGAGTCATCTCCCTTCTGGGAAGGTCCCTCCTAGAAACCACCACTGCCCCAGCCCTGAGTGATGGGCCGGCTCTCTGTGATGTGGATTAAGTCTTTTTCAATTCCACCGGGTCCTCCCATCAGGGGAATTCACCCCGGGGGCCGCAGCTGCGGGCTTCTCTTTCAGGGAGGTCAGAGATTCCAGCATTTGGTCGGCCCCGCTTGAATGTCGTGCCAGGAACATTTCGAGGACAGCATTTTCCTTGGCAGGTGTGCCCGCTCGGCGGTACCCACTTCAAGGTTTGCGAGAGCGGGAAAACGGCATCTGGGATCTATCTGTGGTGTGGCTTTGCACATTTCGAGGGGCGAAGTGAAAAGGAACTGCCTTACACAGCATGTTCTCATCCAGACGTGGGCTGTGTCCACATGAAGAAAAACGGCCAGGGTGGCAAAACGGTTGAAGGGGCACGCATGGTTGTCCCCAGGGCTACCTTGGGTCACCGACCGGTCAGTTTAAGAAAAAATCTCTCTCCCTGGGGACCACACCCAGACATCTTTGTGCCTCAGGAGGAGTTGGACCCAGCACTTCAAGAGCAGCTCAGACAAAAGGGCTGCCTCTCTACGTCTGAAGGGTTGAGCTCAAGCCCTGGGACATACCAGCAGCTTAGGTTGGTGCTGCCCGTTGGAACTGCCTTCAAACTTCCGCCGAGGTGTCTTCTGCTCTGGGAACCCTTCTCCAATGTCTTGCCCAGCTGGACAATTAGACAACTTGTCCTTCTGTACTGTAGCCGGGCCAGTAGATGATCCCATGGTTTCACATTCCGTGCTGTATTACACTTAATTACTTTTTATTTTATTTTATTTTGTAAATACACACTACTATACTTAAAGTAGCTAATCAGCGAGGACCTACTGTATAGCACAGGGAACTCTACTCAAGACTCTGTAATAACCTATACGGGAAAAGAATCTGAAAAAGAGTGGATATACGTATATGTATAACTGAGTCACTTTGTACACCTGAAAGTAACACAACACTGTGAATCAACTATACTCCAATATAAAATAAAAATTAAATTGAAAAAAGTACACTTAATTACTTTAATATCTGCCTCCTCTATAAGACTATAGGCTTCTCAACGTCAAGGAGGCATATCCTAACTGTCTTCAGATCCTCATTTGTTCTCAAAGCAGATGCCCGGTGACCCCCACTGCCCTGAACTGGCCCAGGCCAGCAAACTGTTCTGACCACGTGCAGCTGGATATTCCATCTCCGGTTCAACACACATGTGCTGGGTACCATGCATTTGCCCTCCATCCTTCATGCCTCCCTTGCATTGCTTCATCACGGTAGGTACCCGCTCACCCTTCCCGTCTCGGAGTAAAAGGAGAACCTACCTGACCACCCCTACTCCCTCCGGTCCAGGTTGGGGGTTTCTGTACCTGTTTGCTGACCTGGAGGCGCAAGTCACTCAGGACTACTCACTCCCAGCCCCTTGCCAGTTCCCCACTATTCCTGAGTGCGAGGGCTATCTGCTTATGTTCTCATAACTCTGTCTTCCTTCTGAGGCTGTAAGCTCCTTGACGATAATGATAAAACCTTTTATTATCATTTTTAAACCAAAGTCTTTTAAATTCTTACCTACCATATGCCGTACCACTATACAAAATAGTTCATGTGCATTTTGACCTGTGATGCCCACATCAACCACAGGAGGTAGAGGTGACCATCCCCATTTTATGGACAGGGAAGCCGAGGCTGCTACTGACATGCCTGGGTTCATAAGGGTACTAGTTAGTGAAAGAGCCTAGGTGTGAATCCAGAAATAATTCAGAGCGAAGCTGCCACTACAGCTCACTGCCGTTCAGTTCAATTTGTCTTTGTCATCTCCGTGTCTAGAAAGATGACTGAGTCATCACAACAAACACGGGTGGGATGGATGCCTCCATGGCACCATGGGTTCTTCCTAGGGCTTTTCAATTTGTCCTCTTTCACTTAACTCACCGTGCTTTTCATTCTGCTATTTGTCCCCAATCAATCTACTCAATACATTTATCTGCAATTAACCAAAACCCAAAATATAATGTCTTCAATTGAGAGAAGTTTGTGTTAAAAAAAGAAAAAAATCTTGGAATAATCAGCCTTAGGCTACGGTATGATACAATTTTAGGGACCAAGCCTCCTCTCTTCAAAATGCGGTTCCCCTGCCAGCCCTCACGGCTACATCCCAGACGGCAGGGAAGGAAAGAGGAGCATGAAGAAGGCAAGAGGGTGAGCATCCTTCTCCTAAAGACACGCCCCAGAAGACCACATGGGACTTCGCTGCCATCCCATTGGCTAGAACCTGGTCACATGATCACGGATTGCTGGAAGGGAAGTTAGGGCATGGAATTCTTATTGTGAACCGTCATGAACCTCTTGGAAAATTCTGTTACGAAGAAAGAAGGATGGATGTGGCCCTAGGGGACCAGCAACAGCTCCTGCCCAATAGCATTTCCAGAATCCCTGTCTTCCTTACTGCATGGCCTGAAGTCACATTCTGGTGATCTTTGACAGACCCCCACCTCCAAATCCCCCAGGCCTCATTCTTCTATTTCCCATTCAAAGCCATCTTCTAAATGACGCTTCTTCCAAGAGCAAGCAGTCCAGGCTGGACTTTCAGTCTCTCTTTTGACCCTCCCACCCCCAGAAATGGGAAGGGAGTCTGGCAACCTTATCCTGCCTTCCTTCCCCACTAAGCTCAATAAACACTTTCGGAAGATAATGACTCAAGGTATGGCCATCTCACTCCCAGTGATACTGGGAGATCCCAGACCATACTCCTAAAGGATGCCAGGAGGGTTTTTTTTCTTTTTCCCCCTCTCCTTAGCACTGGAAATAGATTTTTAAGTAGTGTCACATAGCAGTTCCTCTTCAAAATCCTTCTTCCCTTTCCTTTAGTAATGTCTTTATAAATCACTGTTATAAAAATAAGGCAAGCAGAAGGAAAAGTATGCAGCGCCTAGAAACTGACAATTCAAGTATTTGCTTTTCATGGGACACTTGAGTCTCTTAAAAAAGAGAACTGCTAGAAAACTTAAATACAAACAATTTGCTGTATGATAACATAAAAGTCCAACAGAACTGCACAGTTTACGAAAATAATTGGAATATTTACACTTCAATTTATGGTCTGAAAATAACCCCCAAACCACGAACTTATTCTTAAATGGATTTTTTGAGAGAGCGTTAAATACATTTTGATTATTTTGACACCATGTTGACTCGGATATTCTGTGCCATATATGAAGGCAAAAAGGAAATTCCCTAAAAAAATCTAATGTAAGTACATGTGAACATACATTATATATACAGAGAAATACATTTATATGCATGCATATATGTAAAGTTTAACAAACATTTCAACTCAAAGGCGTATTTTGGTGTGGCTGTTATTGTTAGGGGAAAATATTGTAAATCTAACTTGAATGAAGCCTAGGGCTAAAACACATTGTAATTCTCTCCACAGGGAAGCTCGGGTTCAAGTTCGTATCTTTTCATTTTCTAAGGCTGAGGCTGCATGATCGCTTCAACTGTGTTTTATATACAACATTACAGAAAGACAGCAATGCGGGTCTATAAAAGTGTTGATGAAAGAGAACCAAATATTCTCCCATCCTGACTTCCCTATTATTTTATTTCCCCAGTAAGTCGAAGAAACCCCTTCTCAGATTTTCTTACATTTTGTCTATTTAGGAAAAGTATTTACCATTATTTTAACAGGCCCCCAAAGCATCAAATATCTGTACCAAAAAAAATCAATATTTACTTCCAAAGGGGAAAAATATTCAGTACGGGAAGAGTGGTAAAGAAAGCATATGTCCAAACACTTTACTATTAAATTCATGGGTTTAATGAAACTCAAACAGGGGAGTTACATTCTGTAAATACACATGGACAAAGGGCTTTTGAAGTCCAGGGGACCACGGCATCCAGAATCTGTGGCTATGATTTTTTTGGTTTGTTTATACATTCCTGCAAGAATTCATAACACACACACACGCACACACACACTGCTGAGACTGTTTATTCAGTTTTAAGCTCAAATCCCTGCAAACTTAAGCAAAAGGGAGGCCTCGGAATATGTGTCTGAGCAAAAGAATAATTCACTGAACTTCAGAGTTAAAAACAAAAATAAACATAGTCAGAGAAACCCCTGCTTTATCTGTCTTCCAAAGACAGACGCTTTATTCAGGTACACAGGCAGAGTCCCCCACATGGGGCACTGAAACGAAACTAAAATCAGAGACGAGAGATACGAACGCAGGCACCAAGTCGAAATAAGTGCTTGATGAAGTCTGATAATTACGCCTTAATTACCTTCCTTCTCTCCACTTTGGATTTAAAGGAGAACACATGACCACAAACAGTACGTCAACTCCTGCGGAGTCTCAGTGCTAGTATCTAGGTGATTCCAGAGATCAAATAGCCAACGTCCATTTATCAAACATCGACTGAGTGCCTGCCCTGAGTCAGGCTCCAGGCTGCATGTAAAAACTCTGTCTCCAGTGAACTTACAAACAGACAGGTAAACAGACACATACGATCATAATAGAAGTAACAACATTTATTGGTGGTCTACGATGTACCAAACACATTGTTAAGCCTTGGCAAGTACTAGCCTAGATAGTCCCTGAAACAACCCACTAGGTATGCCTTATTATTATTATGTTTTACATATGAAGAAACCAACGTACTCAGGGAAATTAAATGACTTGCCCAAGGTCACCCCGATGAAAAGTGGACTGAAAGCCAGGTCTGCTGGGAGCTGGAAAAGAAGGAAGGACCACGCTCTTTCCACTAACCTCAAACTCAAAGGATGTCTATGTCCTAGTAACAGCTGGCCAGGCATTGACACTCCAACTCACAGGTAATACATACCTCATTTCCTCCTCAAAACAAGGCTCATTTTCTTTTTTTTTTTTTTGCGGTACGCGGGCCTCTCACTGTTGTGGCCTCTCCCGTTGCGGAGCACAGGCTCCGGACGCGCAGGCTCAGCGGCCACGGCTCACGGGCCCAGCCGCTCCACGGCACGTGGGACCTTCCCGGACCAGGGCACGAACCCACGTCCCCCGCATCGGCAGGCGGACGCTCAACCGCTGCGCCACCAGGGAAGCCCAAGGCTCATTTTCTATACAGAAGAAAAGTCAGACTCGGGGAGGTGCTGCCATGACTTTCCCAACCCGCCCTCCCAGTTAGTGGAGGGCAAGGTCAAAATCGGCACTTGGCTGGCTCTCTTGCTGTGCAGACCCAGGCTCTCTCCCAGAAACACAGGCTGCTTCCATCAGGACCTTCCAAAACAAAAACCACGTGCCCAGCAGCTTGCTGGAAGGCAGTGGGAGGCAGGGAGGAGGAAGATGACTATCCTGGCGGGTTGCCTAGTCCAGAGTCGAGAGCCAAGGCTGAGCAGGGGCGAGGTCGGCCACTAACACCTGAAGCCCCTTCTCCCGGCCCTCTCTATCTCCCTAGGCTTCCAAGGTCAGTGTATTGGGTGGCGGTTCTGCCTGTGCTGCTCCAACCACTGAACTGCTCTGCCGCACGTTCCCCTGGCACCTTTGACTTCTGTGATACACGTTCTTGACCGGACACAGCGTGGCCGTCCCCTGGCCATCGCTGATCCGTGTAGAACGTGCCGTCTCTGAAGGTGGGGTCTGCAGGTGTGCTGATCGCGCAACATCCTCCAGCCAGCCTGGCATCCTTGACTCCATAAGCGTCTGTGAAGGCAACAGCCAACCTATTCAAAATATTAACCAGCCAGTATGGCCTGAGCCCTGGCCATTCGGAACAGAGACACGTAAACACCCAAATGGTGGAGCCCAGGCCCCGGCCAGGCTGGCTGTAACCCTTTAGCTGCTGGATCCGGGAAGGCTGGTCACAGCTCTTACTAACCCGGACTGCAGTGTTTTAACACATGAACCACTAGTAACGGCCATATGGGTGCACGCTGCCCAAACACCAGCCCTGCTGATCGAATGAACCAACAACCTACTCCAGCAGCTGCAGAACATCTGCAAAGAAGACTGTCTGCTTTCTGTGAAACGAGGGCCAACAAGTACCTAAATAACCCTAGCTTCACTGTGCCACCGTCCCTCCAAGACAAATGGACCCAAAACGATACACACAAACTTACAAACTAAGTCAGCAAACGAAATTAAGTGTAACTACATTTCAACTGCATGGGTCGAGCTTCATTTTCTTAGGAGTTTCTAAATGTCTATTAAGAACTGCCCTCTCTCCTTACCTGCACTCTCCCTCCACCTAATCCATCAGAGACTCTACAATCTACTGTCAGCTGTCCCCTCCCTGGTCCCTTTGCCCTCCCCTCGAGGTTCAGATTCTGTCTGTCCAGCCACATTCACGGTTGGATTGAAACTGTTCCATATCTCAACCCCCTGCACTGTTGGTGGGAATGTAAGTTGGTGCAGCTACTGTAGAAAACAGTACGGAGGTTCCTCGGAAAACTAAAAATAGAACTACCATATGATCCAGCAATCCCACTCCTGGACATACGTCGGACAAAACTCTAATTCAAAAACATACATGCACCCCTATGTTCACAGCAGCACTACCCACAAGAGCCAAGACATAGAAACAACCTAAAAGTTCATTGGCAGATGAATGGATAAAGAAGATGTGGTTCATATATACAATGGAATATTACTCGGCCATGAAAAAGAACGAAATAATGCCATTCACAGCAACATGGATGCAACTAGAGATTATCATACTAAGTGAAGGAAGTAAGAAAGAGAAAGACAAATACCATACGACATCACTTACATGTGGAATCTAAAATATGCCACAAATGAACCCATCTACGAAACAGAAACAGAATCATAGACATAAGAGAACAGACTGGTGGTTGCCAAGGGGGAGGGGGTTGGGGGAGGGATGGAGCGGGAGGTTGGGGGGAGCAGATGTGAGCTTTTATATACAGAATGGATGAATAACAAGGTCCTACTGTACAGCACAGAGAACTATATCAACATTCTATGATAAACCATAATGGAAAAGAATATTAAAAAAAGAAAAGAATGTATACATATGTAAAACTGAATCACTTTGCTGTACAGCAGAAATTAAAACAACATTGTAAATCAACGATACTTCAATAACACAAAAAACAGTTCCATATCTCACCTTCATTCTCGAGGTAGGCAAGAGCGTGAAAAAATGAAAAATAAATGGATCAGGAAGTGACCAAACCCTGTTAGGTCCGGGCCAGGGCTTGCGCCAGGCTCTCTTCCTGGAAGCACTGCTTTACTGTGGGCCAAAGGGAAGGTGGAGACTCCCCTTCTAACAACTCTGGCAAAGGACACGGGTGAAAGCCTAGTTCTCATTGAGAAACGGAGATCTTTACAGATTGGTGAAGCATGAATATATTAAAAATGTGCATCTCCTCCCTGTAACATTATGCCTTCTTTTCCATAGTTATGACTTCCCAGTGGAAACAAGCAGAAATCAACATGTACCAGTGAGTTCCCGGTTAAGATGCTGAGAACTTGAAAGAGGACACTTCAGAAGTGTCAGGGCATTTCTACACAGCAAGGAAGGCAGTTATCGTCCCCGACTTCATTGACATATTTTGCCTGAGAGTTTTCCTTTCAGAAAGTAACTCAGAAGCATGGCTCTCACTTTGATGCCACTGCAGAACTTTTGTGTTTATATTCCGAGCAGTGGAGGGGTCGTTTTCTCCATCCTGGGATGCTGCCACCCAGTGGCAGCAATGATCAGCCTGGGTCACATGGCTTACACAAGGCTTAGCCAATTCATATATTTTTATAAGAGGAACAACGCATGAACTTTTAAAAAATAATAAACATTGAGAGCCCATGGTGTACTAGAGTCTAATGAGAGCGATATGCATATTCAGACACAAATACACAAAACAGTTCAATCACAGTGTAACAAAGTGGTCCAAAGAGATGAACACCAAGTATTAAATACTTAAACAGTTGATATCCCATAGCAAACCTCATAGAATGACTAACTGTAAGCTTATTAAAGGCATAAATGGTTACACATACACATCGAAACCAACTAATAAATGTGAGATTAATAAGAGGGGAAGAAATTAACACTTCCTAAACACTCAAAAGGACTGTGACACACATTTTACCGATATCTGCTTTCTCATCCTCCTGACGACCATGGAAGGATTTTACAGATAAGTAATCTGGGTTGCTGAGAGTTTTAGTAATGTACTCGAAGACAACCGGTTATTATGTGGGAGTTTTAAGTGAGATATTTTGACACCAAAGGTGGATTCTTTCCATTATGCCATTACCCCGATTTTATCAATAAACAATTCCTGAAAGGAACAGTGACAGCAAGTTCCTTCTTCTTTTTTTTTTTTTTTTGCGGTACGCGGGCCTCTCACCGTTGTGGCCTCTCCCGTTGCGGAGCACAGGCTCCAGATGCACAGGCTCAGCGGCCATGGCTCACAGGCCCAGCCACTCTGCGGCATGTGGGATCTTTCCGGACCGGGGCACGAACCCGCGTCCCCTGCATCGGCAGGCGGACTCCCAACCACTGCGCCACCAGGGAAGCCCAGCAAGTTCCATTTTTTAAACAAACTTTTAAAAGCACCACCTGCCCCAAATGCCAACTGAAAAAGAAAAAAGCACTGCAAATCTTAACTTGGTCTAACCACATTAGAAAGATCCTAAGACCTGTGAATTCTTAGATTCAAGTCAAAATCCGTTCACAAGGCATGGGGTCTTCAAGGTGGCCTCCAAGACCTTGCAGGTATTTTCCCGAGGCTGCCCAACCTGCTCCTCCTCTAACCAGAGTCTTGTCTATGGATTAAAAACTCCTAGCAGTGAGTCCAGGCCACCATTTAAGAAACCCCTAAATCTTTCCTCTGAACTTTCTGAAGAGATGAAAATGAATTATTCTGGAAGAATAAAGTTCACATGACTGATTCTGCCCAATAGGAAAAAGCAACACACCATTCAATTCATAGAAGACCGAAACATCACCCGTCTCTCAAGAGATTGCCAGATAAAAGCTGCGAACGCTTTGTGACTTTAAAGTTAATATTATTATACACATAGGTAGAAGTTTCAAAGTTATTTGCTAAAACAGTTAAGGTCCTGCCTCTCACCCACCCCCCAAAATAAAATATAAACTTGATATCAGAGAGGTAGGTTCAAAAAACTAGCAGAAGGGTGGATCGAGAACTCAGGCGGAAGAAAGCGACGGCTCTATTTCTGGAATGGTCTCAACTAGAAACGACGATGAGGATGCTATTTTGGTGAGGGCTGCGGCCAGAGTGGGCTGGGTAGGAGGAGAGGAAGAAAAAGGAGGAGACATTTTGACTCCTGGCTGTGGAATATTGTTTTCCTTACAGATTTTAATATCTCTAGCCAAATAAAACCTTAGTTTTAAGTTCTTGTTTTTAGTACGATGAATACGCTCCTATTGAAAACAGGCCCTTTGCTTAGCGACGGTGCCCTGCCCTGAGACACCCAAACTCCATGTGCAGCTGCTCCGTATCAGCCTTACGGCTTGCATCCAACCTGTGCGCCTCCGCTTCCTTCTCCGGAAATGGGAAGGCTGGAACCCAAGGCCAGGAAGAGCCTTTCCAAATCAAAAAACGCAGTCGAGGCACATAGAATATCTGCCTGATAGGAGTGTCTTCTCTGATCTGGGGGCCTTGGATCACACTGGAGAGTCTGAAGAATGGCATTTAGAACAAGGACTGCCCACCCCCTCATAGTCTTAAGGTGGAGGGGGGCCATTCCAGGAGGATCCACCACGTGGCAGGGTGGGGACAATGTGCCCCGTGGGATCAGCTGACCTGGAGGCTGAGATCAACTCTGTCCACGACGGATCGATCCTGACTACGGGATGTGAGCCTCGGGCGAGCCTCGCCAGGTGGCCATCTCCGTGCGTGGATCTCACGTCAGTACTGGGAGACCAGTGTGTCCTGACTCTCATGGAGAAAGGACACTGGAAGCTTCTTCCTGGACTCTGCCTTGCGTGCCTCGTCCTTTGGCTGATTTTAACTTGTGTCCTGTAATGAACCACCACCACGGACGTAACGGTCTTCAGTGCATTCTGTGAGTCCTTCTAGCAGATAGCACGCGTGAGGGTGGTTTGGGAACCAGCCGGCACACCTGCTTGTTGGTGCCAGAAGTGAGGACGACCTTGGGGATTGTGCCTATATCTCTCCCATATCCCACCGCAGGGCGAGCCAAGCATTCCGCTTACTGGAATCGTCGGGATTTAGAGAGAGGCGCCAGGAAGCCCATGCCTCTCCCTTCCATCTCTAACCTGCAGACGTCCAGAATCCTTATAACCTCTGAGCTTCAGTTTCCTCATCAGGAAAATGAGGATGCCGGGAAGTAGTTCGATCTAAATGGCAGAGTTCTTACGAGACCTGAGGTAAGGACCGTGAAAGCTCTCTGAAAACGGTAACTTCCTATTTCAAGGCTACGATACGAAGAGCTACCGTTCCTATGATTTCTGGAGTTTACATGCTTCAGAGTGATATCACTCTCCTGAGTTTATTGTGTTTCTCACGGCCAGTGAACTCACCCGGTCTCTATCGTCAGGGGCAGAAATCATGTCAGCTAGAACTCTCCTCAGCAAACGATTTTAGTCAGTGAGGAGTCATGGCAAAACAAATGCGGCATTTTGACAGAGCTGCATCTATTTTGGCACGGTGCGGTTTCGAGGCTAATGTCTTTTCAAACAGCTCTGTTTTGCCCGCAGACTTGAATACCCTCATTATAGTGTTTGAAAAAAAAGTTCCCTTATGTTTTTTTAAAGAGCGCCATTCTTCAAAAAGATGTCAAGAAGCTCTTTTTTTTTTCCCCCTTGCTACAAGGTGTAATGTAGAGATAAGCATAAAATCTGGTTGGAAATGTGACCTATACTGGACTGGCAAAGCTTAATATCCAGCAAACAGCTAGTCTGGGAGCTGGTTTTGTCCCATCTCGCGGCTGCTATTTGGAGAAAAGTACCACATATTGTTCATGGACAGGGAGGGCAGTTTGGAAGTCAATTATGGTTTTTAAAAAATGGGATCCCTGGCTCATGGAGTTCATCAGAGTTCCGAACAAGTCCCTGGCCTGCCTCATGACAGCCAAAGCCAGGTCTTTTGGAAAACATTTTATTTTCATGCTCAGCGTAATAAGAAGAGAAAAGCCATGTTTTTTTGCAGATGAAATGGTGCTGATAATAAAAAGTAGGTCACACTTTCTCTGTCTTTCTTTACTTTCTCTGAAAGACAAAGGAGGGTTTCAAAGACGTGAATCGAGTCAGGTCAAACCTCTGACCTGAGTATTCTTGTACTTAGAGTAAAACTGGGAGCATTTTCAGTCTGACATGACATTTCACGGAGGCAGGGAAGATGGCAGTGGGAACTCTGAGGGCTGGGGTGCGGGTGCAGATAGCAGATCATCCAGCCTTTTGAGAAAGGTGAGAACCACGAGTTCAAAGGACTATTGGTGGTTATGACCTTAGGGTTTGGGGCAGCAAGACAGCGAAGTGGCACGAGGGAGAAATGTCACACTGGCACCCATGAGAGACAGCACTGTTGGGCACGATTATCTACTGTCCACTCCAGCAAGAGACTGTGCAGCCCTTCCTACGAGTGACCAGGTCACCTCCTGTGGCCAATGAAATTGGGCTGAAATGACAGGTGTCACTCCTAGGAAGAAGCTTTAAGAACTCATCTTCTCTCTCTCCCCTGTGCAACGAGTCCTGCAGAGAAGCTGTGGTATCAGAGAAGCTGAGGAGCAGAGCCAGCTCTTGATGGGTCTAGAGCATGTCTAAGAACTCACTTTTTTTTTTTTTAATATATATAAGCCATGGAGATTGGGGGGTTGTTTGTTACTGCAGCTTACCTAATCTATCCTGACTGATACGGTCCCCCCTCAGTCCTCTTTTTCTAAAAGGATGGAAGGATAAAAAGCGTAAGCCTATGTATGTGTTTGTTAGTCTCTATTTCCAAAGTACTTTCTAGCTCAAGAGAGGGCATTGATGTAGAACTGTACAGACTGGACTGTGAACACACGGGCACACACTGTACCTCCAGGATCCCCTACGTAAGAAAATAAAGCCACTTAAGAGTAACGATGCCTGTTAGAGGACAGTGATGGCTTTTAAGGGGGATATCTGATCTTACGACACACAGTGGAACAAAACACATAGAGACAAAGATTCGGGAGTCAACTGCCTGAATGCAAATTCTAGAGTCTACCGCTTGCTCTCTGATTTGGGGCAAGCTGCTTAACTTCTCTGAGCCTCTGTTTACTTACCTGGTAAGGGTGATAATCAGGGTGTGAAAGGGTGATAGTAAGGGAGGCTCTGCCATACAGAAGTGTTGGGATGAAATTAAGCAATGCACGTAAGTGACTAACACAGAGCCCAGCTGCACAGTAATTACTCAATGTCTGCTGGTTCCCGTGGTTCTTGTTCCTGTTATTGTTATCCGCACCACTGTTAATACATCTCTATCACTAAATTCTCTACCACTGAGTTTAATGTAGGACCTCGGGTGGCTTATTAATTTGGGTTGGAAGTGATAAACAGGAACAGCCTCCTGCCTGCTCCTGCTATGACTGAACGTGATGAACTTGCACAGGAGGTGTCATCACAATTGTGTTTCCACCTAAGACGGAAGATCTTTCTTCGACCTGGGTCTGATCAGAAAGCGACTCTTCTTACCACATGCAACAGAATTAACTACCCCCTCTATTCCTGGAGCAGCAGCTCAGGAAAGACGGGAGAAAATGTTCAGATGTGGAAGCAGTGGTAATGTAAGACCAGGCAAATTGAAGAGAGAAGCCAACTTAGGTTCTGGGACATAGAGTTTAGACAAGCAACTTGACTCTTCTGAGCATTGATTTCCTCATCTGTAAAATGGGAATATTGAGAGGAAATTCAGGGCCTGAGGACAGGCTTCGAGAACACAAGTAGTGCTTCTCAGCACGGAGCTGATCCCACAAACCTCCACTGACATTGGCTGTTATTACCATCAGTAGTAAAACCAATACTACTAATCCTGCCTGAAAGACACAAAACAGTATATTGCAGCCCATGCGGTAGGAAAGAAGAGGTCTTCAGAAAAGCCAGCCTGTTCTTTCAAAAACCACCGAACACATTCACAGCAGAGACAAAGACAGGGGCCCTGAAACCGAGAATAACCAAGCCTTGTTCCGGCCCTGCCACAAAAGGATGACTGCAGGAATCTGCATCAGAACAAGCTGACCCAGAAGAGGGAGGGGTTTCACAGACACACGTTGAGAATGTGCCCTTTAGAAAAGAAAAATAGAAAATGTGCATAAAATCCCACCTAGGAGATCAGTATTTTGTGATCTGTATGTGTTCCTTGCTAAATCTTAGTTCTATAGTATGGGCTTTCTCAATTAAAAAAAAAAAGATAGTAGAAAATAATAAATGCTGAAGAGGGAGTAGAGAAAAGGGAACCCTCCTACATTGTTAGTGGGAATGTAAATTGCTGCAGTCACATGGAGAGCAGTATGGAGGTTCCTTAAAAAACTAAAAATAGAGTTGCCATATGGTCCAGCAATCCCACTCCTGCATATATATCCAGAGAAAACTCTAATTCGAAAAGATACATGCACCCCAACCTTCACAGGAGCACTATTTACAATAGGCAGGACATGGAAGCAACCTAAATGTCCATCGACAGGTGAATGGATAAAGAAGATGTGGTACATATATACGGTGAAATACTACTCAGCCATAAAAAAGAGTGAAATAATATCATTTGCAGCAACATGGATGGACCTAGAGATTATCACACTAAGTGAAGTAAGTCAGACAGAGAAAGAAAAATTCCATATGTTATTGCTTATATGTGGAATGTAAAGTATGATACAAATGAACTTATTTACAAAACAGAAACAGACTCACAGACATAGAGAACAAACTTATGGTTACCAAAGGGGGAAGCAGGTTGGAGAGGGATCAATCAGGAGTTTGGGATTAGCAGATACACATCACTATATAGAAAACAGATAAACAACAAGGACCTACTGTATAGTACGGGGAACTATATTCAATATCTTGTAATGAACCATAATGGAAAAGAATGTGAAATAGATAGATACTGACATAAAACTGAATCACTGTGCTGTACACCAGAAACTAATACAACATCGTAAATCAAATACACTTCCATAAAAAAGAATAATAAAGAGGACACTAATAAAAAAAAAGAATTGGTCACGGGTGGAATCATGTGATATTAAATGTTCATTAAATAAGCTACAAAAATGGCCCAAACAGTAGATATTAATTAATACTTCTTATAAGTGGTATGGTGGCAGGTTCTGGGGGCCACGACAATGAACTAAAGATACAGTCCCTGCCCGTTTGTACCCTGCAGTCACATGGGAAAGAAAGACATTAAATAACGAGCTGCAAGTGGGATGGGTGGTAAAGTTCAAGGACGTGGGCTGCGGTAGCAAGGGAACGGAAATGTGTTTCCAGATTGTGGCCAGTGGTGGTTGAGAGGAGGGGGATAATTCCCGACTGATGGCTTTGTTGTCTCCGTAAAGTCCTGAGTTTAAAAAAAGAATCAGCCAGGTGTTGGGCTAGGTTGGTATCAGACAGGATGGACCTTGCCTAATTAATGCACAAGTGCAGGTAACTGGCTACCACTGGTTAACACAGCAACAGGAATTACATAGGTCAGGAGGTACATAAAGGATATGTGTTGAGTTCAGTCCACCGGGAAACCATCTCCACTTCTTCTGATAATGGTTCTGTGATTTCATTTCAGGGAACCAGAGTCTCCTAAACTCTTAGTTCATAAGCTTTGGATGGTCTGCGGTACACGCACCGGGGTGAATCCTATGACTTGCCAAACTTCCAAATCTCTCTAGCTATAGAGACTAGTTCAGGATGAGCACGTGATCCAAGCTGGGTCAGACTGAATCCCAGGAAGAGAGACACTGGCCTTTTCCCACTGGGTTGAACCAGGAATGATATGGCTGAGAGCTGCCGATACTTGTCATGACATCCAAAGAGTGAGCCCGTCAGAAAACGGAGCCAATGCTGAGGAAATGAAACTAAGGATAAAAAGAGAGATGGAGATCAGGTCCTGATCATTTAGCTCCTGGGTCAAGCTTTACCCCATCTCCTTGCCACGCCTATATTTTCCAGTTAGATAAGTCTGATTGGGTGAAGTCCTCTCTCACTTGCAGTAGAAAGTGTCTGTGGTAACTCCATACAGAGAAAAACAGGAGACTACTTTCCTGACTCTGAGTTGTTACGATTTGACAAACTTTCCCAGAATCTATAAAAGATTTAGCTCAGGGTCCATCCCAGATATGACCACTTTGGTTCTTTTCAAATGTGTGAATTTTGTGACTGGGCTTACCTTCTTACTAATAGGCAAAGTGATCGTTCATCCCTACTGGTCTAGGACAATCCTAATTTATGCCTGTTTTCCTGGAATAATTCTTATTAGTGTCTCCTTTCGCTTTAAAAAATATCCAAGACTGATTAAATAGTAAAGTATAAGGTTACCCTATTCATAATCCTCCTTTCCAGAGCTTTTCTCCTTTAAGAGTAGAATCCCACACCCCTTCTCCAAATTCTTTTCAGTGATAATTGTGGCTAATTATACTCAGCAAATAATCTCCTCTTGCCAGTCTTCCCATGTTTGACTTTTGGGGGATTAATCACAGCTTTCTGCTGTGGAGCAAGGTTCTTGAGAGCATGGCATTATTGTTTTATCTAAAGGAAACCCCTCTGAAACGGGGCCTCCATCCATCATCCCTCCTGGAGTAGAAAGAACTGATTAAAACTTCCTGGCCTGCAAACTTGTTTGCTAACGTGTGGCTTCCTCCCTGCCGTCAGCATAGGGTCTTCCTCGTGCGTGCGGCGTGTTCAGGATTCGGCGGAGGGTATTGTTTTATCAAGATGGGACGGTTATCCGTGCAGGAGGACCCTGGGCTGGGAACCCGACCACCCCTGTAAACACAATGATAACATCGTGTCCGCATGCTGGGAGAAGACAATGCTCCCCAATTCCCTTTTCCTAATTAGAGTTTGAAACAATAGGTGGGAAACCCAAGCTTCCCTCCGCCCCCCATCATTATCTATTGGCCTTCATTTCTGGGCATTGATTGAGCTTAGGGTATTTTGTCTGTGTGAAGAAACAGCAAATTAAAATTCAGAATCCTCCCATTTTTCTTCCTGGACGGTTCATCTTGTTATGAAGCTGGGGTGACACAGATTAAAAGTTGGAAGTAGAAGATTTAGGAGCTACATACACTTGTGTGAACCGTATCAACTTCCCTCTCAAAATTATTCCAGTAAGCAAATGTCTGATCAAGGCAGATGATGGGATGCGGGCTCATGAAGAAATTTCGTAGAGACCTGTTTTGGTCGGGGAAAGACACAGACAAGCACCTTCCCCAAATGGTGGGCGAATACTTTTGTCTTCCGAGTCCATGATTTTGATACATCACCTGTTATTTTGCTAATAGGAACCAGCTATGTCACAGTGTCATTTTTCATTTTTTAAAATCTGCAATGCCCAGGACCCTGGTGACATTTTGTGCCGGGTAGCGTTTGCCCACACCCTTCTGAGTGGCACTTACTGGCTGGCATCATCAGAGGGACAAAGTCATCACCAGCAACCAAGTCATATTAAGTTGATTTACATTTATGATTGCCCTGTAGAGTAACAATTAAGCTATTTAGATGGAAAAATCTCCCAGGATCCTGCAAAAGGGATCTCTAGCACTGCAGACATGCAACATTTAGTTCTTACAGAATTCAACCAGACAAGATAGAGACAAGGTGACCAAATTCTATGCTCAATAACTGGAATGTCCTGTAAAGGGAACCCTCTCTCAACCTGTACAAGCCAAATGAATAACGCCATTTCCAACTGCGGTTGGCAAGCCTCCCTCTCTCAAGCTTCTCAGACTGGCCAGCAGTATCAGTGAATTTGGAGCCATAATTCCTGGTCAGAAAGTAGCTGCGAACACGTGCACCAGTTAGGGTCACGGTGGCCGCTGTGATGTCGTAAAAGGTTTCTCACGTACATAAAATCCAGAAGGAGTATTCTTGATCAGTGGGGTGGCGTGGCTTTGTTCACTGACTCAGGGACACTGGCTCTTTTCATCTCGTGGCCCTACCATCTTTAAAGTGTGGCTTCCAAACCAGCAGGGGGAGGGGGATGGAGGGTTGTGCACGGCGGGTTTGAATGGGGCAGACCTAGAAGGGCCAACACCACTTCCACCAATACTTCACTGGCCAGGACGCAGACATGTGGCCACAGCTAACACCAGAGAGGGGGGGAAACCGAGTCTAGCTGTGCACCAGGATGAGGAAATGGCTCGGGGATGCTCAGGACCTCTGCCCGCATGAAGCGATAAGCAGAGACACAAGCAAGCTCTCTCCCTCCAAGTTCAGGGTCTCAGACCCCCTTACACTGCCTCAGCTAAAGCAATTACATGATCGAAATCAAAATCTATTTTGGCAGGATGTAACGTGGGCTGTTGCATATGGGAAGCGAAAGCTAGGGCTGAAATCCAACGGGTTAATTCACTAAAGCAAAGAAATATACAGACCTGTGGTGCTCTCAGACAGCCCCAGAGCTGGAAGGCTAATCGTCCTTCTGGGATGCTGAGCTCTTTTGCGGAGCCCCGGGAACAGACCCTTCGACCTTTTGAGGTTTCTCATGGCTCTGATCTCTTGCTAATGGATAGTGTTTTCTGAGCTGATGGTGTTTTAAAGATACGGCATCTAACCAATGATAATATGTCTGACCTCTTCAGGGAGAGCCTTGTGCATCTCACTGTCCCAGCCTCCCTTCCTGGCTAATTACATAACTTGACTAGAAGTTGGTCTTAGGGAATCAATTTTGCCATTGCCTAATCACAAGTAAAACCATAAAGTTTTGTGAGAGCTAAAGGGACTGCCTTCTACGGAGGGGAACTGAAAGGAAAATTAAAGGGAGCATAAGATGATAAAGAAAGGAAATTCCACCGAGCGTTTTTCCCCGGACTGACACGCTGAATTACAGTGCCAGGGATGTCATCCTGCTGGTTACGTCTCCAACAAAGCACCGAGGGAGAGGGGAGAAACTGGCATTTTCTGATCGCCGGCAACAGGATTGAAGGAGTTCTAGCAAGTGGCTTTAGGAGAAGGTACAGAAGAAAATCCATCGAGCTACCACCTCCTAACTGCGTGTCTCTAGGCAAATTCTCTTAACTTTAGATGCAACATCTACAGATTGCAAATGAGTACAACTCCTAGCAGCATTCTTGCAAGGATTGGATGAAACAATGCATGTAGAATGCCGAGCACAATGCCTGACCCACAGCGGGTCTTTAGTTAATATCACCATTATCACCCTTGTTAATAATAGAAAAAGCTTAAAGACAACCTGGGGCTCTGTTCAGTCTAGATGAATGAGCTAACGTTGATTTCATGCTGACTATATGCCATTATGCAACACAGAATGGAACAATACCATCTCCACTTTATAGATTAGGAAACTGAGGCTCAGAGACAGCGAGCGAAAAACTGGCCCAAAGTAACACAGCTAGGAAGGACCACAATTGGATTCAGTAGCCAGATAGTCTCTAGAAGGAAATACACTTGACTACCATCTCCAGTATTGTTCAGTGTAAGATCCACAAATGAATCTGGGGTACCTGGCCATAACCGGGATTTCCAAACCCCACTTTTGTTTACTGAATCAGAATCCCTGGCAGCTGGGGGCAATTATCTGCACTTAGAACAAAGCACCATCCAGTTGATTCTTGTACACTCTGACCTTGAGAACCATTGATGCTGTGCTGCTTCTTGCAACATTGCAAGTCGGGGGAAAAGTTCCTAGGAGCCCCATTTTGTTAAACGGCCAAAAGAGCTGACCACTTCTTTCTTTGCATCTCCTCCTAACTTCTCTGTCAGTCGCTGTCATTTCTGGTACTTCTGTGTGTCCACAAAAGGCAGGGGTAGATGGACTGAGGCCACTGAGAAATAGAAAAGACTACTTCTCCAGGCCCAATAGGACGGCATGAGGATATATTTTACAAATACATGATTTATTGTAAAGGTCAACCAGGCACTGATATGGAAGCATGCACCCATGGGCAATTAAGGTAGTTGTGATGGGTAAAGCACTTAATTTAAAAGAAAATCACCCACGTTGCCCTGAAGATGAAAGACCCAAGCACACTGTAATACCATGAAATATCACACTCTGTTCTGGTAAGGATGGAAGAGGTTCTGCTGTAGTAAGGAACAGTCCCCACATCTCAGAGACTCAACACGGCAAAAGCTTAACGCTTGCTCAGACTACAGTCCCAGAACAGGTTGGCAGGGGGCTCTGCTCACCCTAGTCACTCAGGGACCCTGGGTGATGGAGGACCCATCTCACCGTGTGAGTCCACGATCACACTGTCAAGGAAAAGCAGCGTATCACCATGCTCTGCCTTTAAATCTGCCGTTGTAGCAACACTTCTGTTCACGTTTCCTTAGCCAAAACAAGTCACCTATTTATGCCCGACTTCAAGGGATGGGAAAATGTGATCCCCAGAAGGAGAGGAGAGGAACATTTGGAACAATACCAAGGACTACCAGATCTACAAACAAACAAAAAAGGTAACAAATTCATGATATCTGAGTTTCTCAGGCAATTAAATCAAATATAAGGATACTCTGCAAAACCTGATCCTGTTACAAAATACAGGTGGCACCTGGGAGGGAAGATGAAACCTCGGAAAGAAGTAACATTAACATTAGCTTGATATCTTATTTTGCAAAATGAATCTCTTGGAGCGATGGAGGCGGGGTACCGTTTGCCAAGCAGCGTTTACCATTTCCCAGACAGTCAGTGGCCTAAGATGTGCGTGGCGTCTTCTCATACCCTCGGTTTGCCTGACTTTTTGCCTTTGGACCAAGCTGATGTATGGAAGAACCCACATACTTCATTTCAAATAGGGGTCATACGTTTCCGTTTGGAGAATGACCTGCCTGCTCCTCGTAAGAAATACATTGGCGGGATGGGCACAGAGGCTGATGAATGTCAAGATCACATCCTTTCAGGAAACGGACCTTATGCCTAGATTTCTGAAAGGGACCTGTCACCTGAGAGGCATATCATTTTCAGAAAGCCTCCTGCATCCAATGGTGGGTTTTGCCCAAAGGCAAAAGAGAGGCTGAGGATTAAAACCAGCCAGAAGGCGTTCCTGGACTTGCAGCAGGCCAACTGTGTGTACTTCTCAGGCCATGAAATATAGCCCCTGTTTTGACACTCCTGTAATAGCATGGATGTTCACTCTCCTTGTTTCCGTGGGGTTTATGGGCCATAAAGTTTCATAACGATCTTAACAGCTCTACAGAGAACACCCCAGGCTAGAAGGCCACTCTTACCAAAGGGGGTCTGGATTTTTCCATTTCCCCCCCCACCAGTTCCACCCTGGGCACCTTGACTTGTACATGTGCCCATCTCTCATTTGGGGCTGTAAAGGATAACCACGTGGTAAAGGGGACGCAAAGGCTGCTGGTGGCTCGGAGATAGCGAGGGTGATGCATACACTTGGCCTTCGTAGCAGCTTGAGCCCTAAGGAGATTACAAAGCCTGCTTGCCCTGCAAATTGGGGACCTACCAATGCCATAGGGCTAGTAAGTCAAGGCTTCATCCAAATAACCGGACACCTGAAATAAACTCCAGATTCCGCCCGAAGGCTGCCAAGCTGTGCCTGGGCTGCTCCCAGCCTCCTCTCCTTTCTCAACTACTCACTGTGGTCCTGATCGAAGCCGCTTGCTGTTGGCAAACCCGCCAGCCCCTGACCTACCACAGGGCTTGCACTGGCCGCTGTCTTTCTTTGGGGGCTGGTCTTCTCCTGTCCTCCTGGGACTCAGCACCACTTCATCCTCAGCCCTAGTTCAACGACACCTCCTCAGGGACATCCTGTGGATTCCAGCCAAAGTCACACGCCCTGGTTCTATGAACTTACCCAGTTTTTGCTTCCTACACAGCACTTACCGCCACCTGCAACAGGTTATTTATGTACCTGTGAAACCCCTGTATACGGAGGACGACGGTGCTACCTCATCGTGTAAAAGGGAATTGAGCATCTGCGGAGTTAGGTATTCTCGGGGGCCCTGGAACTGATTCCCCTGTGGATACGGTGGGACCACTATATATTACAACTAGGGCCAGATTTTGCAGGGGACCACTGAAGGATCCAGGATGGGAGGGGTCACGACACTCTTCGGGGGGAGAATATTCCAGTTTGGAAAGCAGAGGAATGAGAGGAAATCCTTATCAGGCCACATTTACATATCAAAGAGCCCTTCCTGCTGGGCTTGTTTTGCCCAGTAACAAAGTCCTCTCATTCAAGGCCAAGAGGCTTTCCTGTAATGCTGAATTCTGCAGTTCCTTCTACTCCTCCCTGGTGGAGACAAAACAGCTCTGTTTCCAAAAGGCACAGGGAGATAATTCACCTCGCTGGTGGTTCGCTGCTACCCTAGCTGTCTCTAGATGGCTGCGTCTTCACTGAGGAAGCCTGGGTTTATAGGAGTTCTGTGAGATTTCCCTCAGACTCCTGAGTTTATCCAAGGCCTGTAACCAAGGAGACAGAAATACTATGGCCTATGTTATTCATTCATTCATTCATTCACTCATCCATCCAGCCATCCACCCACCTATACACCCATCCATCCATCCATCCATCCCAGAGCATTTACTGAATCACTACTAAGTTTCTAGTACAAAGCTATTTCTCCTTTCTGGACCTTTGATCCTTTAGTTAATTAATAATGAGAGGAGGAATCTGGGATGGCTTGAGGTGAGGGGTGGGATGTTCTAACACAGATAACTGGGCCTAGTCTGGGCAATTTGGGTGAATATGTTTGATACAACTGATGGGGTTCAGGACACACTACCCCAAAAGAAGGCACGTTGGCATGTTGAATAGTAAGGCTACTCTGACTTTCTCCCTCCTTTTTCCCCTGTCACAGGTCATAAATCCCTCCTGTGGTCTCCCCAGACGCATCCTTATCTCTGAAGACAAAGGGACTCAGAAAAACAGGCTCTGCTAAGTTTCCCCCAGTTTCCTACACTCACCTCATGCTTTTTACCACATCATATTCCTCTATAACTGACTCTCTACTCTTCATCAAACCCAGCATAAAAACCTCATTTCCTCCGGAAGGCTCCTGTGTCTTGTAAAACTTACATTAAATAAATCGTATGCTTTTTTCTTCTTAATCTGTCTTTGTCAGTTTAATTTTCAGATCCAGCCACGGACCTTAAGAGGGCTAAAAAAACTTTTCCCTCTCCTACCCAACTAACATTTGAAATCGAGAGTCCCTTGGTCCATCTTCCTAAGAAGTTCTTTTTCAAATGAATTCTATAAATAGGATACTGTTCTTCTTACACGCAGGTGGCTCCCTCCTTCAGTTCACGGTCCAGCCCTTTATTAATGGAAGAATTCTTTCAGGGACCATCATTTGATTTACATTTCTTTTTTTAGAGCGGAATTCTCCCATCTCAGATTTTCTTTCAGTTGGAAGCAAGTAGGTGTGGACCCAACGTGCAACTGAAATTAGCATGCAGCTTGTCCTCTCCTCTCCTGGGGCCTCCCACCACCCTCACGTCCAGGGCAGAGGGTATCGGGTACAACCTCTTGTACAGGATCAGTCATAAGCCACGAAAGGCCCCACTGCACAATAATTTTAAATTGACCCCCAAAATACAGGTCTCAGAGATTTGCACTTCCCGTTAAAAGCAAAAAAGATTGTCGATGGATTTTAAGCAGTTATGAGGACACTCTTAACCTGAAGTGCTCTATTGGGAAGTAGGGGGAGGATGGGAAGATGCAATGCAGAGAACCAAGAGGATCACCAAGCAGGGAAGGGATGTTGACACTAAAAACGATTCAGTGATTTTTGCTTTTAAGGACAGAAAGATGGTTATTTCCTTCCCCCCACTAAACTGAGAAGGATTCGGTGGCCTAACACCAAACTCTGCAAAAAGGCCAGATGCGAACGCCCAACAATTTCACAAAGTAGTAAGGATGATGGGTTACAGCTAGGTTGACCAGATGTCCTGATTTACGCCCATCATCCTGGTGTAATTACCTGCTTCCTTCCTCTCTCAAACATGTCTCAGTTAGGATGATCCATTCTATGGTCCCTCCAATCCCAAACACCTCAGAGGCAGGCTGAACCTGGCGGGGAAGGGTTTACCTTTTTAGTGACTGTTCCGCCCAAAGAGGACATTGACAAGCTGATGACATCACAAGCTTCTATAATTGGCAGCTTCTGCTTTAAGGCAAAGTCATAACAATAATTTGACTTTGTGTCTGTTGCTAGTTTAATAGCAGTCTTCTACAGAAAGGTTTTCCCTGCTTGCCTTTGTAGGCGACTGTCCCCTACTTTCCGGAAAGAGATCACGTTGATAAAAGGATACAGGTGGTGTGGAGGTAATGTTTCCAGCCTATGGGGCTTTAACCCTTTCCCAGGCCCAGGGAGGCTCCACTCATTAACCATGTCACCTGGAGAAAACGACTCATCTGCTCTGAACCTTCAGATCCGCCCATGTAAATTGGGAACAACAACAGTTCCAGAGAGTTCTGAGAAGGAAACGGAACATTCCCCAGTGCCTGGCATATCACAGAAACCCATGACACCACACGGCAGATGCTATCACAATCACAGGCAGACCGCGTTCAAACGTGCTTTTGCTTTACTGCGCTCTGCAGATACTAAGTTTTTTATAAATTGAAGGTTTGTGGCAACCCTGCATTGAGCAAGTCTATGCCATTTTCCCAACAGCATTATTTTTAAATTAATGCTGTTTTTAATGTTTAGTTTTTTTTTGTTTTTTAGACACAAAGCTACTATTGCACACCTAATAGACTACAGGAGAGTTAAATGTAACTTTCATAGGCACTGGGAAACCAAAAAAATTCGTGTGACTCACTTAACTGCGATATTCACGTTACTGTGATGGTCTGGAACCAAACCCACAATATCTCTGAGGTCTGACTGTATAATTTTTATTATTCCCATCATTACGATTATCCCCAATCCTCAGCATCCTTGTTACTAGCTAGCTCATTGTGCAGTTAGAGAAAATAAGCCCTGAAAAGTGAACACAATAAAGGGCGAGGTGGAGGAATGAACTAGTTTAAACTCTAGGGGTCTGTTCTCATCACAGTGCCTCCCATACTTGGATTAGACTGGAATTCTCGATGCCGTAAAATTTGTGCAGGTGGTATGTTGCCAGAATCAATGCAGCCTCAATAATAACGGTAAGAGACACTTACTGGTCTAGGAATCTTTAAAGTAATTATTGGCTAATAACCACCAGCCAGGTGGTGGGCGAGGCCCCTTCCATATATTAGTATCTCTTTGAATCCTCAGACTAGCCAGTAAGGTTGACACTATTACCTCCCCGGGCTGGGGGTGAAGGAGAAGCTGAGAGGGCAAACAGCAAGCCGAGTTTCTTTTCTCAGCGAACTTCAACAGAGTCAGCAAAGCAACTGATGTAAAACGGACGGGCCTTTTCTCGTAGGCCGGTATTTTGTAATCTTAATGCTTCTGGAATAAAGTGTCTGCTATAAAAGACAAAATCTTCAATATCTGAAAAAAAAATATTAGTGTTGGTCACTATTGATCTATCTCTCTTCTTCGTTTTCTTGTTCATTCATCGCACGCTAACGCAGCAGGTAAGACGCCGCACCGAAGCGCGTTTCCCTGTGTGTGTCCATGAAGGGCTGAGATCTCAGGCCAGGACGGGTCTCCCTCAGCCCTTCCCTCATATCTTGGTTATTAGCACTGGTGCGTCCACGAAGGGCTGAGATCTCAGGCCAGGACGGGTCTCCCTCATATCTTGGTTATCAGCACTGGTGCGTCCATGAAGGGCTGAGATCTCAGGCCAGGACGGGTCTCCCTCAGCCCTCCCCTCATATCTTGGTTATCGGCACTGGTGTCTGACTCTGTCCGTACCACACCCGTGGGGCTGAGACGTCCCCTCTGCATTTAGCTCCAAGCCTGCTTTTCTCTGTTTTGGCTTCTCACCTTATTCACCTCAGGCTCCCCAGCATCTCTCCCGGGACACAGTACGTCCTCAATGAATGTTTGTCGAATGAACAATGAACAACCCAAGACAACTTATTCCTAATGCTCTGGACTGTGAGCCTGGCTGGGCTAGAAAGGAACTCACAGGTGACCTATCCAAGTGCCTTCATTTAAGGGATGAGGACACACAGCCTGAAGACACTATATGCCCGGAATCCAGTCTCTGGTGTGTGTGTGGGGGGGGTCCAAAAGAGCAGACCCAGGAATCTTGAGCCCTGACCCAACGGGTATATCTGCTTTATAAGGTACTGGGAGAAATCATCTAGTCTCTACTCACTTTTCCCTTATACTTCAGTTGGGAAGCTACAATTAGATGGAGGGGAAAAAATAAAACCATGCAAGTCAAGCCTGAGACGAGAAGGAAAAAAAAAAAAAAACAAGACCAACAGATTTGCTTTCATTCTTAGAAGGCAGTGGGTGGCAAAGTGGATTCCCACTAAGACAAGAGCTGGCCTTTCTCATCGAGCAGGAAATGCTGAGCTGCTTTGGTTTTGCAGACCCTGCGGAGCCTGGCCTGATGGTTGAGCCGCAGAGTGCGGGTTGCAGCCCGAGAGAACAAGAGAGAAAATGTGGAAGCGGGTGTCAGATTTTCTGCTGGGGTACAGCTTTGGCTGGGGTCCCTGCTGCAAGCCTGCTGGGCGGGACAGCCTGATACGCAGCAGTCTAACCAGCTGCCTGGCAGTTTGAAATGCCTTAACCTCAGCTCAGAATCCACCTCGGAGCCCTTGCCTTCCCCCCTGCCCTGCGTGGAGCTGCAGGACACGAGAGGCTTCCCGTGTGAAGGGAAAAGTCACCATCCCCTTGTCCTTGAGGTAATGAACCAGCGCTGACTCTTTACTCGCTGAATAATATTACTCAGAGCATAGTCCCTCCCTGTGATATCAATCATGCAGTGCAGAAGCAGTTCCAAAGGAGACACAAAGGGATCTGGTGGGGTTTCACGGCAAAGTTACGAGGCTAAGTTGCTGACGTGGAAGAGTACGTACGATTGCTCCCAACTCAACTGGCTCTGCTGCCTGACTGTCTGATTTTCAAGGAGAGGAATCTTTCTGGCATTTCCCATAGGATGTAGATGTAGGAACGGTCAGCCAGTCCTTAATATGCAGCAAATATTTAGCTGGCCACCAAGGGAGTGTCTGCCCTCTCTCTACTCTGCCTTCCCAAAAGCGAGGGGCAGGACACTGCAGGTTTGATGCCTGCTCAGACTTCTGGGTGACACGTGTGCGGGTTCCAGCCAGCCCTTCACTGCAGAGGGCAGTGATGGTATTAAATTGTACACTGCTGTTTAGAAGAATGACTACAAGCTAGTTGTGAACGGTGAAGGGTAGGGGGTGGGATGGCAGGGAGAGAAAAAGAAAAAAAAAAAAAAGAGAAAGAAAAAGGAGAACAGGAGGGGAAGAGGAAAGAAGGGGAAAAGATGGAATAATTCTAACAAAAATGCCCCATTTCTATCTGATTAGGGATCTCTAAAGATATTCTATAACATCCTGGACGTTCTGAAACTTCCACTGAAGAGCCTGTCCTTGCAAATGCAGTTAAGTCAGACAGAGAAAGACATACATAATATCACCTATATGTGGAATCTAAAAAAAAAAAAGATACAAATGAACTTATTTACAAAACAGAAATCGAGTCACAGATGTAGAAAACAAACTTATGGTTACCAGGGGGGAAAGGGGGGAGAGGGATAAATTGGGAGATTGGGATCGATGTATACACACTACTATATATAAAATAGATAACTAACAAGGACCTACTGTACAGCACAGGAAACTACTCAATATTCTGTAATAGCCTATAGGGGAAAAGAATCTGAAAAAGAATGGATATACGTATATGTATAACTGAATCACTTCGCTGTACACCTGAAACTAACACAACATTGTAAACCAACTATACTCCGATACAATTAAAAACCAAAAAAAAAAAAAAAAGGGAAAGGAAAAAGAAAACAAAGGCAAGCCTTTGAATTGTTGCTAAACCATTTCCTTCAAAGTCCCTCTCTCCATCTCTGTGTCACCTTCCTCCCCTGCTGTCATCGGGGGAGGGACGTGAGTTTTGCACTTTGGACCTTGAAGATGCACTTTAAATTCCCCTGCCTGAAGGAGAAAACGAGAGCTTCTGGATGTGAGGGGACTCTTAACAGAAAGGATGGGTCAAGAAAGAGAGGGGTGGCCCGTGCTGAAGATTGCGTTCTTTGAAACTGAAAAACAGGAATGCTCATGTACTCTTCTGCAGGGATTAATCACTGGTCATTTTGGGAAACGAACGCCGAAGAAAACATGAAATGCTCCGTGTCATGGCAGTCTCCTGCTGTATAAACGCTTCTTAAAAAAAAATGCTTCTGATTAAAAGTATCGTTTTATTTAATATTCCTCAAATAAGAGAGGCTATTAAGTTAGCATGATCGCTATGAATATTATTGAAGGCAGTGTTAATAGTGTTGCTTTTATGATTCCATTTATTCACAATGAAGAATGGCATTCACCAAACATCGGATCTGATGAGTAATAGATTTATAAAGCAACCGAAGAGGAAAGATGAACTGGAAAGAAAATTTATTCTGATTAGATGATTTTGTGGTTTTCGTATTGGTTACAAATAATCTGGCAGCCACAAAATACCCTCCTTGTCCTCCAAAGAAGGATCTCTGTTTGGAAAACCAGTGGGAATGGGGACTACGGGGATTTTTTTTTTTTTTTTGAGAGCTAGAGAGGCTCTCTTCATTTTAAAATGTTACTTCTCTATTAACAAAAGGTCTCCTCTTTTAAGGAAAAAATTACAAATACAGATTACTTGGGCTCTGAGCAGATTTCATGCATAGTTTTTAATGATAACAAAAGGCATTCTTGAGTGACAGTTCATTTGGGTTGAAGGCAACAATTTGGACATGTTCAGTGTATGGAGAAGCCAGGCTGGAAACTGTCCACTACAGTGTCTGTGCTGACACAAAACAGCAGAAGAAAAGGCTTTAATCCCACCATAAACAAGTGTACAGATCTCCTTCAAGGTTTACACCCAACACCGGCAAAAGGGTGAAGGGTTTGTCAGTGACTTGCCCTTCATTAAAAAAATTAAAAAAAAATTAATAATAAAGGAATAAAATGGAAAAAGAACAACAAAGCTCTCTGCAGTTAAAAAAAAAAAAAAAAAAAGCTGGGGGCTGGGGAAAAGGTTTGTATGTTACACACCTCTGTTTTGGTAACCCAGAGAGGGTATGTAAGCTTAAAGTCCTGAATTTAACAAACCTAATTATCAAGGTTTAATTAGTACCAAGGGCACAGCTTCATGGAACACCTGCAGACTTAATTTATGTCCTGACAGAGAGGAACAAGTGTTAATGGGCTGTATTTATGTTAATACCTGAACCTTAGGAGCCAGTGGAATAAAACACACCATGCACTAGTTTTCCAAGCTACAGAACAAATATAAAAGATTTTCATCTTGATGCTAGTTTACAGATAATTCTTCAGGGATCACAGACATCTACTTTTAAAACTAGAGAAGTGGAATGGGAAAAGGTACAGCCGTTCTGGTTATCTGTAAAAGTCTACCAAGATCAGCCCAGAAACTGGTGGTTGTATCTTTACAATCGACCGTGGCCCATAGGGCTGAGGTCCTCAGTGTTCGAGATGAACGTTTTTCAAGATGCTGGAATATAAACCCCATTTTTCCCCATAAATGTCATACTATTAAAAGAATGCTAACATTTATGTGGTGCTCACTACGTGTCAGTCTGTATGTAAGGTCTTTGCACACATATTCCAGTTACAGATGAGGAAACTGACTCAGAGGAAATAAGCAACTTGCCCCTGGCTATGTTTCTAGGTTAAGATTTTGGAGTCAGATTCCCAGCACCAACCCTTTTTACCAATAAGCTAAACTCCCTTCAATACACAGATAAGAGTAAGAAGAATATCAAGTATATATGAATACATATTTATAACAGCATTCTCAGCAAACAAGAAATAAATGCGAACTCTTCAATCTGACAAAGACCCTACAATTAGAGTCATCCATGACGGAGAAATACTAAATGAGGCAAGTATGTCTGCCCTCTGCACTTCAACATTCCTGGAGGCTCTACCAGGGCATTAACACAAGAAAAAGAAACAAATGCAAGAAAAATCAGGGTGGAAGAGGTAAAACATATTCGGAGACACAGAAAATCTTATGAATCAAAAAAAAAAAAAAAAAGGAAGAAACTAATAAAAAATTTTAAGATAACAGGATATAAGATCATTTTGCTAGAATCAGTTTTATTTCTATACAGTGGCAGCAGACAATTAGAAAAAGAAATTTCAAAATGTTATTTACAACAGCATAAAAAGCAAAATGTTCAGAATAAGTTTAACAAAAAAGTACAAGACATTGAAAACTATAAACACCAGTGAGAAATTAGAAAAGACCAAAATAAACTGAGAGATACAGGCTCATGGATTATAATACTTAATAAGGTTAAGATTTCAATCCTCCCGAAATTGATCAATAGATTCAGTGGAATAATTACATAAAATCTCAGCAGTCCTTTAAAAAGATATTGAGAAACTGATCCTAAAATTTCAATGGAAAAGCAAAGTAACTGAAATAGCCAAAACAATCTTGAAATATGGAGCAAAGTTGGAAGCCTGACATGACCTAACTTCAAAATTTACTGTAAAGCTGCAGTGATCAGTACAGTAGGTACAGACGTAAGGGAAAAAACCCTCAAACAATTAGATCAATGAAGTACAATGGACGGTATAGAAACGGATGCACAAATATATAGTCAACTGATTTTTGACAAAGGAACCAAGGAAATTCAATAAGGAGAAGAACAGTCTTTCAACAAATGGGGTGGGAACAACTGGAGATTCACATGGGGGAAAGAGAAACCCCCATCCTTACCTCACACCATATAAAGAAATTCACTGAGACAACATAGACCTAAATGTAAAAACGAAAACTATGGCACTTCTAGAAGAAAACATAGGAAAATATCTTTTTGACCTTGGGACCGAAAAGATTTGTCAGCACACAAAAAGCAATAACCATAGAAGAAAAGACAAAAGTTACAATGAACATTATCAGGATTAAAATATTCTGCTTTTCAAAGCCTTCATTAAGGAGTGACTAGAGAAGATAAAGATTAGGAGAAAATTCACAATACGTGTGAACAAACACTTGTATCCGAAGTATGTAAGGAACTCCTAGACCCAATAATAAAAAGACCAAAAAAAAAAAAAAAAACTTGAAAAAATGGCCAAATATGTGAACAAGCACTACACAGAAAGAAAATACATGCATGGCTAATGAGGTCATAAAAAGATGCACTTGTCATCAGGAAAATGCAAAACCACCAAGAGATACCATTTCACACCCACTAGAAAGGCTATAATTAAAAAGACTGAAAATACCAAGTATTGGCGAGGATGTGGAACAACGTGAACTCTCACACACTTCTTGTAAGAGTTCGAGATAGACACCCATTTTAGAGAACTGTTCAGCGCATCGTAACAAGTTAAACAGGCGTACCTTACGAGCCAGCAATTCTACACCTAGGTGTTCATCAGAAAGAAATAAAAATGTAAACGTACAAAAAAGGTTTATACAAGAATATTCATGGCAGCTTTACTCATAATAACCAAAACATGGAAACACCCAATGTTCATCAACAGGTACATGCATAAATGGACCCTGGTGCGTTTTTTTTTTTTTTCAATGGAACACGACTTAACACTGAAAAAGGAAACTACTGATGGACACCCAAAGATGACTTTGAGCACAGGAAGCCAGGTACACAAGAATAGGTAGGATTTCCGTTAAATAAGGTCGTAAAACAAGTTAAACTAAGTTACGGAAACAAGATAGAACTAAGAACACTGTTTGCCTCTGAGAGTGGACAGACTTATTGGAAATGGGAATGATGGAATTTACTGGGGTCATGAGAACGTTCTATATCCTAACTGTGGTGGCGATTACAGGGGTGTGTATATATGTACCTTTGTCAAAAATCCTGAAAACTATATTTTAAAATATGTTAATTTTACGGTATGAAAATTACAATCCAATAATACAGGTATATGTATAAACATTCTCTCTCTCACACACACACGCACGCACGCACACACAAACATTTGCCAAGAGAGTCAGTTCCCAGGTCAAATTTCGTATTAGTAAAACAGACCTTACTTCTTAGGCTCAAAATCCAACCCACAAAAGTGCTGGGAAGTTTTAAGATGACTTATGAAATTGTTGACTCATTGCTATCTGAACAAATCGTGCTCTGTAGAAAGACAATGGACTTTGGGGTCAGATGTCCCAGGTTATTATCCTGGATTTGCTTCTCATTAGCAATGTGATCTTGTGCAAGTTAATTATCAGCCTCAGCAATTTCTTCACCTGAAGAAGTCGGGGAAGCAACGTGGGCCTTGCAGGACTGTGGTGTGGCGTCAACGTGCTAACGGGTGTATCGAGCACAATTAAGGGCTCCAGTTCTCGTTATGACCACCAGCAGCCCCAGCACATTTCTGATAACTTTGTGCACACAGAGTGGCTTTGGGAAGCCAGTCATTCCATAATCCTTTTACTGTGCTCTTACTTCTGAGGATGACTGAATGCATCTCTGAAAACTATTTGGGGACTTTCTTTTTTAATAGATAAGTACATTCCGGAAATGATTATTTTGAAAACATAATTTAACACACCTTTTTCTTTTCCCTCTACTAGTATTTCTATTTCATTCTCTTATAAAACATGGTTGCTTCCATCTTTGTCTTAAAGAACAGTGGCTTGCACGTTTTTAGGGTGCTTACAGAAATACCTTTGGTGATTACTCATCTGTGAAAACAAAATTTCTTTTTGGCCACGCCGCATGTCATGGGGGATCTTAGTGCCCCAAACAGGGATTGAACCCACGCCCCCTGCAGTGGAAGCACGGAGTCTTAACCACTGGACCGCCAGGGAAGTCCCTGGAGATGAATTTTTATACAGACTTTGAGAGTCGTCCTTTTCTTGAAGGAGGAGCCAAATCACATATCCACGACCTGGGATGCTAAGTGCTTGTCAGGGCCAAATTCAAGACATCACTTTCTTCTTGAAGAGAATGCAGGGGTAACGTGAAAGAAAGACTGAGCTTTTCTGAAGTGAAGGTATCAGCTTCTTGGCATGAGACCAGGCCACGAGACTCGACACAGCCAGGTTCTATCAATCCATGGACATAGTTCTGAAGAAAACTTACTTTTGTTCGAATCTCTGAATTTACCAGAACCATAGCATGTTCAAGTCTCGTACTCCTCCATCTATCCCACCAACGCACTTCGTAAAGATCAAGGGGGCAACCTCATAGTAGGAGAAGTTTAACACAGTAAGAGTCTTTCATATTTGCCTTTGCATGGTCACATTGGGCACGGAATCAGCAGAATCCTTTCCAAATGTCCCCTATTAAACTTTAAAGATGAACAGGCCTTGTTCTGTGTACAGTGCAAGTTGGACACCAAATTCGGGGTTGACAGAGTGCTGGATTGAAAGAATACCACAACCACACAGGATGAGAGGCTTGTGGTGAGAGCTAGGCCGCTGTCACCACCACCATGTGACAGAACAGACAATGCCATGAGGCCCTGCCTCAACTCAGAAGACAACACACGGATTCTCTTTGGTGAACCACTGTGTTTCCAGGCTACCAGGAATCAGAAAGGAAGATGTCGCATGCATCGAAACTTGGGTCCTTTTTAAAATAACACTTCATTGAGAAAAGAAAAGAAACCCACAGAAAAGTAAGGCAAACCCACTGATGAAACAGGCAGGTTTTATTTCTCTTAACTGGGTAAGCCCAGCTTTTTAAAAGAGTTCTCAAGCCGTTGATGCTATCACCTTTGACATGTGGTTTCAAAAAGCGGATATTACACTTCAGCACATGTCTAATAACTACCCCCATGATGGAAACATTTAAGGCAAATCACTGAGTTTATTTCCCTAGTCACCCGGCCGGCCGAGATAAGGTGTATCTAGAACACCAAGAAGTTCTCGTAAACAGCGCCCGGTGGCGTGATGGGAAGCCCAGGCGGATGCGGATGCGTAGGACCCTCGCCCTCTGCACACCTGAGCTGCCGGGGTGGATCATGGTAATCAGAATCGGTCCAGTCATCAGATAATTTCTGATTGAAAATTCCGAGAAGTGAGTTAGGCACAATGCTCGGTTAGTCACTGTTTTTCTCAAAAGAGCTGCACTGTGGAAAACCGAAGCCCGCCCATCCTGGGGTCTGAAGGTCAACTTCATGTACTTGTACACACTTGCCAGGCTCAGTCTCAATCCTGCCGGGTTCTCTGTCTACACTCCCATCCTCTGTCTACACTGCCCGCAGCTTCATTCAGCCTTGAGAAACATACCAGGGGCAGGCATGAGAACCACGCTGCTCCCTGGACATGCTAATCCATTTCTTTCGTGCAAGAAAACAATCACTGTGAGTTAAAATTTAGAATCCGGCTGGACTACAGCTGCAGCAGTGAATTAGGTAGAGCAGAAGGCTTGTCTCCAAAGCTCCTACATTTCCAAGTGGCAGAAATGTGGACAAAAGAACAGTCTAGGACTTTGTGATCTACATGCTTAAGCATCACTGAAAATCAGTAACTCTGAGGTTCAACAGCCCATTTAGGGAGAGGGACCGGGAAGCGGAGGGTATCCTTTGCTTAGCTGGAGTTGACAAAGGAACCGGCTTGAGTCTGACCACAGCACAACAGTGAGGTGTGTGTACGTGCTGCATAATTTTTTTTTTTTAATTAGAAGATAAAAGCTAACTGGGAAATGAAAGCAAACACTAAACATTGCCACAACAGAAGAAGTTACTCCGTGGCTTTTGGGAATACTTGGTACTCAAGTACTCAAGTACATCACAAGAGAGACATCTGCCTCAGCTAAGTGACAAATGTGTCAAGGAAAATATTGTGCAGCGAGCTCAAAAGACCTGTCTAGAAAATCTTCTGTTCTAGGGTACTGGAAACCAGAAGATACTGTTTGAGTTTAGTTTCCTCTCACCTATGTGAACAGAAAGTGTGAAGGGGGTTAGATGTGAGAAGCAGACAGAGGTACCGAGTGATAGAGGAAAGGCATTGTCTGAAACAAGGGGTGGGGGGATGCTAATGAGCTCAGAGCAGTGGGAGAAACGTCCTTCGGCATGATGGGGTGTCCCCAACCAAAGAATCCCCTGGGCCTGGAAGAAAAGAAAACAGTCTAGGAGACAGTGGCTGCAAGGCAAGATTAAAAAATGGGAAAGAGGAAAAGGAGAAAAGTCTGAGGGAGGAGTGGATGGGAGAAGAAAATGTCTTGAGCAATAATCCCACCCTCCTCCATTGAGGGCATCTGATTTCGCCTGGGGATGGCACCCTAAGAAGCAAAAGAAAAGGGAGAAGCCAACCTAAACTGTGCAAAAATGAAAGAACTATAGTGAAAGTGGGAAGCCCAGGACGACAGCCTTAAGTACTCAACTAGATACAAGAGGGGAGAGGCAAGGGGCTGACATCTTTCAAGCCCTGACACTGTGCCAAGCACGGCCCTGGGAGCTTAACAGACATAAAAGAATATCACTCCTCATTTCAGGCATAGGACGGTCAAGAGGGGCTCTGGGTTTTCTGGTTATAGTCTTAGGCCAGTCACTTCATGTCACTTCGGTGTGCCCTGGCGTGGGAGCCCGTCAACCTTGGAGAGTCCCTTTGTTCGTCTCAGTAACTGCTGTTTACCCACTGAAACGGAGGTGGAGTCTCCTGATTCTAGAAGCTTCTCTGACCTCAGGTCTTCTTTGAGGGCCCCTGCCCTGGATGCCAGAGAACTCTGAGGTTCCTCCATCAGCTTCTAAAGGAGGAGTAAAGGACATGGCCTGTTAACCTGTCTGTGGGTTCCTTGAGGCCAGAGATGACATCTCACCAGGATACGTACCCAAGCAGAGGGCTTGGCTTCGAATATTCAAATTCATGAAGTCCATTCTTGACCTCAGTGCATGGCTCAGCTCTTGCATCACTTTTGTGCCCTGAGCGCCCCTTGCCTCCTTAAATCAGACAGGAACCAGGGCCGCTAATGGAAGATGTCTTTCTAGTCCTTGAATTTCCTACGTAATTGTCCAGATTCCACTGTTGTCACTGCCAGTGGAAGAGGAAACAATACTATAGAAGTGACAATGTTTAGACAGACACAGAAGGCATTATTTAAGTAAGGAAAACAGCCCATTTTATCAGAGGCATATTTTATGTTATTGGAGGCCTGGATTTTTTTTTTTAATTTTATTTTACTGACTGCTTCAATATCATCGACCATGATTTCTCAAGCTAGGTCAGACCTTCTCTATATTGGCCACATCAAACAACTAAAACATCGTCAAGAAAACCAAGTCTGCTCACACACTTGTTAGACTTGATTAAAAAATAAAATCAGCTTCTTTAGAGACATTTTTTTCTTTGGCCTTCATAAATGAAAGTTCCATTGGGGCATTTCAGTGTCCTTAGAAGATCAGCCAGCAGTGGATTCAGAATCATTCGTCATCTTTCAAGATCTGAGAGTCTTTCTTGACCAATTTAGCAAAGAAGGATGTTACAGCAAACAGACAGCCTAGCTGCTAATGACGGGCAACAGTTCAATATTTTATGCCACCTTAAAAAAGTTTCAGTAACTGAAGGTATTCTCACATTAATTCTTTGCATCAATTATTGACAGAGAATTTAATTTAAAGGCAACTAGCCAGTAACCTAGGGGTAGTGCTTTAAATAATTTATAATTGCTGCATGGGTGTAATCACATTGCTATTGATTACGATCCAGTCACTTCCATGGGTCCGGCAGGTCTTATGCTAATTACTTTTAGTGAGATCACCTTTTTAACTCTGTATTCCCTGGTAACAGGAACTCATTATAAAATAATTTAATGAAGTGCAATCTTTCAGAGTACTTGGAGACCTGGGGGTGGGGAGGAGGGAGACATGAACTAAGGAGAACGGCAGGAGCTGAAAGCATTATGCCGAGACTTACAGATAATAGACCTGAAATTGCATATTATTATTCAAATACCATATGGGACTGAGTTAACAGGGGTGAGAAACAGGGTATATTGTGGAGGGGCGGTGCAAAAAAAGAAATAAAAGGAGAGGATTTAAATAATTTCATTTTTTGAGCAAAAATGTCTAAATTCCATTTTATTCATCCCCCTAGGATAAACGTTATTCACTGTGAAACAGACGAGCAATCATTTGGAGGAATTCGGAAAAAGGTAACCTGGGATTTACTGAAAATTTGGAGGTACGAGGTCCACTGTGTGCTCCCTCCTAAAGTCTGAAACCATGATGAACCGAGGTGGCACAGGGATGCACTTAAACTCTGTACGATAATAGCTGTGAATGCATTTTCCTGGAGAGTGGCAAAAGCGCATGGAACCCATGATTACCTCTACACAGTTTCCTTGAACAAGGCTAAAGTTCAAATTTAGGTAAAATAAACAGTGGGCGAGAAAGTGATCAGTAACTAATAGTACAGGTGGTACTCAGGTAAGGCATGATCAGGGTGCTAGTTTGGGGAATGACTGAATTTGGGAAATATTGGTGAGAAGACCAAATCCGAACAACATCATTCTTCTCTCTCTCTTACTTTGTTCCCTTCACCAAAAGAGAGCAACTACGAGGGTTATTTGCAAAGGGAAGTGAAAGCATCAGCTCCATTTCAGGGAATCCAGGAGGCCTGCCCAGTTTGGACAGTGACTTGTGAATGAGCCATTCAGCCTCAGAAGATCCAGAGAGGGTGGCAGGGATGCTCAGCGAGAAAATGAGGGCTGAGAACGATGGAGAGCCAAGAGGTCAAGTAAGAGTGTGAGAGGAAGACTTTATTTATTTACATGCCTTTGAATTTTTTTGTATTTCTTTTTCGGGATTTCATTTTTAAGCCATCAGATTTCAACTGCAAATTTGCGTCTTTTACCAAATGGGTGTGTGTGTGTGCATGTGTATATTTGCTTGAAAACTGTTACAACACTGATTTTGTTTAGAAAAAACAAAGTGTGTGTGTGTCTGTGTGTGTCCGGGAGTAATTCTGTAATAAATACAATGTTTTTATGCCACTTGGTTTCAGATTTCAGAATATTCCTCATATTAAAGAGAGAAGGAGAGATCCATTTTCTGGAAGAAGAGATATAAGAGGATATACATCTCATTTAATCCAAAGAATCTGGGTGACTGGTGAGCATTGGAAGGTAAAAGAAAATTCATCCTACAGTATGGACTTTTTCCAGAGACGGCAATTGAAACCCTTTTTCTGAAGGTGAGAATGACATATCTTTAAATCTTGGGTGGCAGCTATTATAATAATTAATGTGGAACAAAACATGGACCTCTACTTGCAAAAGTTAAAAGAGAGGAAAAAAAAAATACCTGCAAAAACTGTCACCTGCCCACACTGACAGTTTGCTAAAAAACATAATTCTCACTTAAACCTAACGAAAAGGAAACAACAAATTTCTAGCTTATTCCGTTTCCTCTGGGCCCACTTAGTGCTTTCAGTCTTGGCCCGGTTTTCTCCTGCGTGGAGCCACAAGGACACAAGCCAGTTCTCATGGTTATTACAGGGTGCTTAAATATACTTAAGGCTTCAAGAATTAAGCCTAAACTACCAAGAGCAAGAATTATTACTCGGAGACACACTGATTCCACTTGGGGTTCAATACAGACCCTTACGTGGGCGACCCAGTTTGCAGGGTTCAGGCTCCTGACCCCCGGTATAAATCCGGGGTCTGCAAACGTTTTCTCTAAAGGGCCAGAAAGAACATATTTTAGGCTTTGTGGGCCGTACAGTCTCTGTTGCAAATACTCAACTCTGCCTTTGGAACCGGAAGCAGCCACTGACACAGAAAGAGCGTGGCTGTGTTTCTTTAAAATATGACTTATAAGAACAAATTATGGCCACAATTTGCCAATCACTGGTACAGACCCCTATCACTTGATTGGTTAAGCTCTAGTCCTAAAGGGTGGCGCAGAGCCTGGGGTCCACAGCACAGGAGGTGAAGTTGACCCAAGAGTTGACTCCAAAGAAAGACATCTCTAATGTGAAAAGGGAAGAAGCAGGCGGAGATAGAGGTAAATGCTGGTCAATTTCTGGAGGAGTTGAGGGTGGGAAGTTGGGTGTATTGTTGAGAGACTGACCAGCAAAGGTTTCTTTGATCTCACAGGCAAAGCTACCAGGAGGAGGTAGCCAGTGATAGGGCTTGGGGAAAACAGAGGCTTGAAATAGCCGCTAGGAGGAACAGAAGAGAAACCAGACTAAGCAAACAGGATTACCAGGCAGTCTTGAAAACACAGTTGAGACCATGAATTAAAAAAAAAAAGAACAGAAACGGAAAATCAATATTATCTCAAAACTGTACCAACAACCCCACGAGCGGCAAAGGGCATAGAACTAACTGCGGGCTATTTTGGGGGAGCAGATTCTGTTGTCTACGTTGTGTCTTGAGATGAACAAAATGATTCCACACCAAGCCACAGGAATATCTCAGAAGACTCACTGGAGACATAAAAATAAGTGTCAGCTCCTTCCGTGGGGAGACGTTCAAGTCCACTGTGAGAATGAAAGCCTCCCCCAGCCTTAAAACAAATAAGCAAAAGTGATCTTTGAGATCAAGAAGAGAAGAGAGCTGGAAACAAAAAGGTTTATTGCCTTGAGGTGTCAGGTAGCACCAGCTAATGGCACTTGGTGGGCCGTAGAATGTTAGAAACAAGAATTCAAAAGCTACCAGCGATGATGCCTCAGAACAACAGGGACTCAGGGGCCAAAGTGGCTGCCACTGGGTGGTTGCCTGGAATTCGAGTTCTGAGAAGAGAAGCAATGAATCAAGGGGAAGGGTTCTACTTCTAGATGCTGTTATGCTACGTGAAATGAGTTCTCAGGTCACTTTCAGAAAAGGGAAGGGGAGTACGCTGTCCCACACAGGCCCCGACACACCTCGGGTAGGTTAAGCATTTTATGCAGTCATCAGCATCTTTACGATGCTCACCTTTTAAAAGAAGCCAGCTTTTTGTTGTAAGTGGCACTGACACTACAACAAGAAAGTTCATTTCACAAAGATGATTCATTAAGAAATAAAATATTCATGGCTGACAGCTTGAAGGATCGCCATACAGTTATATTCTAATGCACCTGTCCTCTCTGTCAAGTCCAATGTGCGATGTCATGTCGCCAAAGTTTTATTTAGAAATTGTTTGTCAGAGTGAGCTTTCTCATGTGAATGAAAAATTCATCCCCTCATTAAGAAGATTTTACATGAAATGTCTAGGATTTTCAATGAACGCTAGGACATGAACCAATTACTGTTAAACACTTAAAGAGACAGAGTCCTAAGCTCACTCAGCAAAACCCTTAATTGCCCAAATGTGGAGAAAATTCGACATCCCGAAAGGCAAATGGGAATCTTGATTTGGAAATTTTCTTGTCTTTTGTCACATCTGGAGAACCTTCTCTTTAAAGACTTGGGGGAATTCAAACACAACTCTTATATGGAATCCACGTGTATATCATTATATCCGACCCTTTCCTACACAGGCACACGTCGTGCCATGGAATTTGGGATCTTTACCCACTTGTTCAATTCCCAAAGAAAATCATTAAAATGTCCTGCAAAGGTATTGCATTGTTTCTAGATATTTCCTTTTTTTTTAAAATTTTTTAAAAATACACTTTGTTGCCTTCATGTTATTCCTACCTTACTTTCGTAATTTGTGTAAATATCAAACAGGTACCATGGAAACAAATATACTTAATGATTCCAAAATGCTGGGAGTTGGAAGAGAGGGGAAAAATCCACAACAGATTAAAATGCACTTGAGCTGCAGAGATAGAAGAAATCCACAAGGGATTTACTTGTATAATGAAATAGCATTTTACAGCTATGACAATGGATTAAGTTGACATTGAGACTCTTTTCTGACATATGGTCTAGTTCAGCTTAATCTATGGTAGAAAATAGTTCACTCTCCAAACCTAGTACTAGACTCACGCTCCATTCCGTGTGTGTGTGTGTGTGTGTGTGTGTGTGTGTGTGTGTGTACACACCCAGCTAGACTGTCACTTACAATTTCGGAAAAGGCTTGAGACTGACAATACGAAAACTGAAATTTCTCCTTCTGAACCCAGCAGACTATAAACCTTAAGGATTCTGTATTCGCTTTCATATTATGGATGCTTTAGTGAACTAGTTCAAGGAAAAAGCAGCCTTGACCCTATAGCTGTTCACTGCCATCCTGTAAGACTCTAATGATGCTTTCCAAAAGAGGGACGACTTTGAAAAAGCTCTTCACTATATAGCTGATATAAGTGGGAACCAGAATTTCAGAGTCTTTCTTTGTGTTTGATTATAGCTGCCTCTGCAGTTTCTTTTATAAATAAATAAATAAATACACACACACACACACACACACACACACACACACACACATATACACATACACACATATGTGTATGTATATATATTTTTTATTTTCATTTACACATATTTCATCTTTTATATACACGTCTTTGTAATATTTTTATATTTTCTGGAAAGCAATTGGAGAGTAAGTATCAAGAGTCTTAGAACAGTTTAGATGGGAGATGGCATTTATGTCTTAAAATATCTGCAATTCAGGGTTTCGCTGGTGGTGCAGTGCTTAAGAATCCGCCTGCCAATGCAGGGGACACGGGTTTGAGCCCTGCTCCAGGAAGGTCCCACATGCTGCAGAGCAACTAAGCCTGTGTGCCACAACTACTGAGCCTGCGCTCTAGAGCCCGTGAGCCAGAACTGCTGAACCCACGAGCCACAACTACTGAAGCCCGTGTGCCTAGAGCCCGTGCTCTGCAACAAGAGAAGCCACCACAATGAGAGGCCCACATACCGCAACAAAGAGTAGCCCCCGCTTGCTGCAACTAGAGAAAGCCCGCGCGCAGCAACGAAGACCCAACGCAGCCAAAAATAAATAAATAAATTTAAAAAAATATTAAAATAAATAAATAAATGAAATATCTGCAATTCAGATATGGAATTTTTTTTAACACCTTTATCGGAGTATAATTGCTTTACAATGTTGTTACTTTCTGCTGTATAACAAAGTGAATCACCTATATGTATACGTATATCCCCATGACCCCTCCCTCTTGTGGCTCCCTCCCAACCTCCCTAACGCACCCCTCTAGGTGGTCACAAAGCACCGAGCTGATCTCCCTATGCGATGCAGCTACTTGTCACTAGCTATCTATTTTACATTTGGTAGTGTATGTATGTCAATGCTACTCTCTCACTTCGTCCCATCTTACCCTTCCCCCTCGCTGTGTCCTCAAGTCCATTCTCTACATCTGTGTCTTTATTCCTGTCCTGTCCCTAGGTTCGTCAGAACCTTTTTTTTTTTTTTTTAGATTCCATATACATGTGTTAGCATACGGTATTTGTTTTTCTCTTTCTGACTTACTTCACTCTGTATGACAGACTCTAGGTCCATCCACCTAGCTACAAATAACTCAATTTCGTTTCTTTTTATGGCTGAGTAATATTCCATTGTATGTATGTGCCACATTTTCGTTATCCATTCATCTGTCGCTGGACACTTAGGTTGCTTCCATGTCCTGGCTATTGTAAATAGTGCTGCAGTGAACATTGTAGCACCTGACTCATTTTGAATTATGGTTTTCTCAGGGTATATGTCCGGTAGTGGGATTGCTGGGTCGTATGGTAGTTCTATTTTTACTTTTTTAAGGAACCTCCATACTGTTCTCCATAGTTGCTGTATCAATGTACGTTCCCACCAACAGTGCAGGAGGGTTCCCTTTTCTCCACACCCTCTCCAGCACTTATTGTTTGTAGCAGATATGGAATTTTTCACAGAGATGTTCAATGCTGTATTATTTAAAATTGGAAATAACTTAAATATCCAAAAGAGGAGGAAACGTTCCTCTGCTAAGTCACCAATCACGTTTAGGATTTACTTCTCATATAATACTGAGTAAATAAAGTAGGATACCGAATGCATTAAATGTACTAAGAATTTCATGAGGCAAATATAAATGCATTTAAAAAAGAAACCAAATGTTTCAAATGGGTATGGGCGATGTTCTATTTCCTTTTTTTTTACTATTTTAATTTTCCATTCCCACTGGTCCACATGGATGTAATTAAAAGGCAAGTCTAAATAGTGTCAAACTCTACACACTGCGTATCTAGGTAGTAGAGAAGTGAGCTGTTCTTTGAAATATAGACTTAAGTAAGAAGGAAAAATAATCTAATCTTTTCTATTAGGTGAATCAAATTATCGGTTGAAAAAAGGTTCCCCCTTCATCTCCTGCCATGCTTGAGATATTAACGTATTGCGTTATCCCTATGGAAATTGCAAAAACTATTTACATAAATTCTCCCTGTCTACCAAATGGCAACTTGCTCAAATAAATCAGACACTGAGCCTCTGGTTTCTGTGAATTTTGGTTAGCAGAACTCTATGTTGGAAATCGCATCCAATACATTTTTCACAATCTGCCCATAATTAGTTTCACTGGGAAAACTGTGTAGAACTATTTTGCTGCTTTTAAATTCATAATTTTGGTTCAAGAGCCCAGAATAAGATGTTTAGACAGAGTGAAAACTATTTTCTAACAAATCAATATTAATTTATCTGACTGTTATGGCCTCAGGAGCCAGAAAGTGTTCTTGTACTGAGCTGACAGGAAAGATTTTATCCTGACCAAGTGTTATTCAAATATTTATAAGACAGGATAATTTAGTAAAGAAAATACAGATGGAAGAAGGCAATAGAAATTCTTTTTTTTTTTGGTGTTCCTTTCCCATTTACAAATAACAAAAACTGTAAAACAAACAAACAAAAAAGGTGGCAAGTGATGAGTAACCCCCTCCCCACCTTGAATGAGCTCCTTGAAGAGTCTGTTGACCATCTGGTTGACCATATTCCACAAACTAAAGTGGGTCCTGAGGCACTTCAGCAGTGGACGTGATACTTGCCATTGTACCATGGGCGCCATTTTGGTCAAGAACAAAACACTGCCGTAGGAGGGAAAGCTTCCCAGTGACACAGCTGATGGCCAGACGGCAGGCCGGGAGCGAAAAGCAGAAAAAGAAACAGAATGCACCGCCTGTGCGTTTACATTCATTACCTTATTTAATTCCCTCAACAGCCGTGAGATAAGATTTTGTGTGTGTTCGTGAACTTTTTATTGGAGTAAAACATCACACTCAAAACCAAAAAGAGCACCAAACACGCGTGTGTCACTAAATGAACTTCCACGAATGGAACACACCCAGCACCCTGACCAAGAAACAGAACATCAACAGCATCTGAGAGCCCACCCCATGGCCCCAGCCAGGCTCTCGCTACGACTTCCAAGATACGGAGAGCTTGCTTTTCATTGAACTTCTTACTCTTACAAGTACAGTCACATAGGGTGTTCTCTTTTGAATCTGCCTCCTCTCTCTCGACATAAAGTTTTCAAGGTTGATCCATATTGTCGGGTTTGGTTGTGAGTCATTCATTCTCATTGGTGTGTACTGTCCCGTTGTGTAAATATACCAGTTTATTCATCCCTTCTACCTCTGATAGACATTTGGGGAGTTAACAGTTTTGAGCTATCGTGACTACCACTGTTATACATATTCCCATACCTGTCTTTCGGTGAACATATACTTAGGAGTGGAATGGTAGGGGATCAGATTTCCTTATGTTCAGGTTTATGTAGATACTGTTAACAGATCTTCCCAAATGATTATACCAATTATATTATTGCTATGGTCAGAATGTGTCCCCCTGAAATTCCTATGTTGAAGCCCCAATCCCCAATGTGACTGTATTTGGAGACAGAAATCTATAAGGAGTTAATAAAGGCTAAGTGATGTCATAAAGGTAGGGCCCTCATCTGATAGGATTGGTGTTCTTTTAAAAAGAGGAAGAAACCCCTGGCCTCTCTTTCTCTGCCATGTGAGGACACAGTGAGAAGGCAGCCATCCACAAGCCCAAAAGAGAGCCCTCACCAGGAACCAAACCAGCCAGCACCTTGATCTTGGACTTCCCAGTCTCCAGAACTGGGAGAAAATAAATTTCTATTATTTAAGTCAACCAATCTGCGGTCTGTTGTTACAGCAGCATGAGCTGACTAACACAATTATCATGAGATAAGTGTTGTTGTTTTTTTTTTCTTTAAATAATCTTTTTTATTTTAGGACAATTCTAGTTTTACTGGAAAGTTGCAAAAACAGCACACAGTTCATGCATATCCGTCAGCCCATCCCCCCTCATGTCCAAGGTATGCTAAGAAATTAACATTAGTACATCGCTACTAAGTAAGCCAAAGACTCTATGCAGATTTCACCAGTTTTCTGCTACTGTCTTTTTTCTGCTTCAAGATCTAATCCAGGATAGCCCTGGCTTGCATTTAATGTGTTTTATCTCTATTTCACTGACAAGAAAAAGAGTCCAGATGGGTTAAGAAGCTCACCCAAGTTCACAAAGCCTAGAGGTGAGGCTAAGATAATTTCAACAGCAACAACTTCCATCACTATTTTCTGAGTCCTTCTGAGTTCCAGGCATGATGTAGCGTCATCAACTATTAAATCAGCTTTTCCTGAAAACCGACCATTTTCTGGGCCTCTGGAACACTAAAATGAAAGGTGAACCACTAAGATGGTTTCTGTCCTCAGGCCTACAGTAGAGTTGCAATTCCTTGTATTGACAGCAGCCATAGATGTGTATGCCCTGCAGTTCTGTTGCTTCTTCCTCACCCTATCACATGCTTTGCCTGTGGCACCCATACAAAACAGGCACTAGGTAAATCTTGGCTAAATGCATGAATGCCCAAACATTTTTAAAAATGAGGGCACTGTAAAAACTTGATATTTAAGATATATGGTGTCAGCATGACCCTTTTCCACATCTATGGGGTCTGAGATACTTTATCAAGAGGCAACTGTGATGAAAAAGACAGGAGACAGAAGATCATTCTGGCTCTGCCAGATCGCTGTGTTGTCTTGGGCAAGTCAGTCAACCTCTCTGGGTCTGTTACCCAGGAGGTATAAAATGGGGATACTCATACTGTCCTGGCTCCCTAGATACACTGGTCAAAGGCTTTGGACACTATAACATACTCTACACACATTAGGAAGTACTGGCCTTATGACACTTATCTTTAATAGGAAGAAAGAAATCACAGATGAAATGGAGTACACTATTTACCACCAGTTCTTTCTAATTCCAGAGGAAAATGCTTCTATCCATAGAGTCACTATAGGAACCATCTGAGCAGAAGAACCATTCTGGGGGAGAAAAGCCAGAAGGAAAATCACTGATCATTCTATGACTTCTTGAGTGACCAACGGAGACCCAGCGTATCACACGCAAATACTGTCCAACCAGATTTCACAGCATGGAACTAGGAAGAATGCAATGCAATACGACAGAAATACTCTACGGTATTATGCCGTCATAATCAGGTTTTATTTTATTTTATTTTATTTTTTTATTTTTTGCGGTACGCGGGCCTCTCACTGCTGCGGCCTCTCCCGTTGAGGAGCACAGGCTCCGGACGCGCAGGCTCAGCGGCCATGGCTCACGGGCCCAGCCGCTCCTTGGCATGTGGGATCTTCCCGGACCGGGGCACGAACCCACATCCCCTGCATCGGCAGGCGGACCCTCAACCACTGCGCCACCAGGGAAGCCCAGGCTTGATTTTAAAGCTGGACAGCGATTGCCTCGAGGACCTAGACTATTCCTTCCGTTCCCAGCAAGGAAGCCACCAAATTGTAGGCACTCCAAAGTGTTTGTGGAATGATTATTCCATTTTCCAGTCTAAATGGGTTGGGGACTTTGGTCTCTGATTTTCCATGAAAATCTATTTTAATCAAAACCTTTAAGTCAGTTTTCTAGAAGCCCTGGTCTTCAAGAAAATCCTGGCTAAATCACACTGCAAAATTTCTGAGACTTGATCTGTGCGGTGGTGACTTCATAGACAAAATTTTACAAGCAGTCCCAGGGGCCCAAAGAGAAGACAGTGAATGAGACAAGAGCGTTGTGAAAAACAGGATCAGGGTTTTACAGATATCTCTGAGCAGGTATCATATACAAGAAGGCAGGGCAGTTCTCTGAACTGTGAACCGAGCTTAACTTAGAAACACACTCCCATGTTGGGGAAACACACTGTCTTTCCGCTCTCAACATATCAAGTTCTTTGAAATCATCCGCTTCCAGTGGTAGGGTTATCAAAAAACAGCGGCTCACACTTACGTGAACTCTCAGATGGACCGCCGGCGAGAGTCCATCAGCAGGTTAGGCAAGTGAATTCCCTCGCCAATAATAAATAAGGAGCAAAGGGAATGAAGACGGGCATTTTGGCTGGATTCCAAACACGAAAACCTGCCTATCCACCTTCAAAGTGATGCAAGATTGCAGTTTGTTTAATGTTCATCTCATGTGCTTAATTACCGATAGGGCTTGACTAATTATTCCTGGTTTTGTAGACTATTTAAACAGAGAAGGGAAGCAGCTATACACTTTTGTATCCTGAATGAGGATTTGTAACTCATTTTTTAATCGCACAATTCCCAGAGGGCTTCATTACAAACACGAAAGAAAACAGGATGCGAAATGCAGGTGACAGTCTAATTTCCACAGGTACGGGGTAAAGCATTAGAGTGAAGTAATGGAAAATAAAATAAAAAATAGCCTTTAGATGTTTCCAACCATGTAAAGTGTTTTCATGTTAATAAGAGAGAAAACTGCAAAGGCAGCAAAGACATCTCTGTTTGGTACTGGCATCTTTTCTGACTCCCAATTTGATCCAACATCTCTGCAAGATTATCAAATAAGCCACAAAATAGACCTCATTTTCCTTACTCACTGAAATAAGTGTTTGGTGAGTTGCATATGGCACTATCAACTTGGATCATCTCTCTGTTTTCACTCTTTTAACTTTTCTACACTTTAATAGTAGTTCTTAGTCAGGTGAAACCACTGCACAAGACTTTGAAATGTTTAGAAAAATAAGAGGCTTAAACTAAATAACAGTATGACAGATTCTAGAGGTTCCAGATGGTTAGAAATTGTTCGAAATTACTTCTGGGCATGACAATGTTGCCTCTCGGACAGAAACTGGGTTTAGTGGTCAAGAGATCAGCCACTGGTTTTGTTTTTTTGCTTGCTTGCTTTCTTTTTCCTTCTCCTTCCTTCCTCCCTCCCTTCCTTCCTTCCTCCCTTCCTTCCTTCCTAGAGGTGCCTCTACATCCAGGGTGGTATCAGACATTTGGGAATGTGGGGAGAGCCTGACAAATTGTGAGCCATAATCCTGCCCTTAAGGCATCAATAAACTAATTGGGAATTTGAGAAGGGCCACCGTCCATCAAGCACTTGTTGTGTCTCAAACTGAGATGCAAACTTCACCAAGCCCACGTTACCCCAGCAACCAGTGCAGCAAGAGCTGTTGGTCCCTTTTCCAGGTGAGAAAACTGAGGTGTGTGACCTCGGAGGCTATGATCCTTGCCCTCAGTCTCCTCAGCTTTCCTCCCTGGGTCTTTCTGCCTGAACGAATACTTAGGATTATGGAAGTTAGAACTTGTTGCCAGTAAATTTCAAGAAAGAGATTTCAGTAGCATGCTTGGGATGGAAACCAGACTGCTGGGTGCTGGGGGGGAAGGGGGATATAGAGAAAGTTAAGGAATAACACCGAGGACATTTACTGAACCCTTACATATACCAGGTAATGTGCTGCATTTCTTTATACACATTCTCTCCTGTCCTCATGGTAACCCTATGAAATAGGTGTTAACAATAATCATCATAACAGCTAACATTTAAGCGCTGGAGTGCTTCAGAGAATGAACCAAGCCCTTTATATGTATTATTCCATCTGATTTTCCCCAAACCCTATAAAACTCTTAAGATTATTATCGTCTCCGTTTAGCAGAGGAGCAAACGGAAGCTTAGAGAAGTTAATTTGCCCCAAAGCCGTGTCAATTACTCAATGATAGAGCCAGGAATTGAGCCCAGGGGGCTCCTACACCACCACTTAGCATGCCACTTCTACTTACAGTAACTCAGAGAGGCTAAGCCACCTGCCCAAGGTCACGCAGCAATGAGTTCCCTTCCACCATCTGCCCTCGTGCACATCGCGCAGAACCACCTCCCCTCATGAGGACAGCTGCTCCAGAGCCGGGCAGTGATTTTCAAAACCCCAGTAGACGCTTTTCAAGCCAGAGCCAGGTAGGCTAGGAAATCTACAGAGAGCCGTGTGTCTGGGAAGCCTCCTCTGTGGCGTCAGGGACAAATAAGGCAGGAGCCTCTGGAACCTGTAAAGACAAGTCTAATTCATTTGGCATCAAAGACACTGACGAGGGGAATCTGTAACGGAATAGAACTGGTTTCTGATTCCCTCTCACCCAGTTGACTATCTGTGGGATCGTGTGTCAGTCACTTAACTTTTTGAACTGTTTTGCTTTTTTGAACTGTAAATGCATATAAAATTGATCAAACTACCTATGTTGCTGTGATACAGCAAGTTGGTTATATACACAGGGACACTTCTAGACTCACTCGTTCAACAAATATTTACTAGCTGTCTGTCTTGCGCTCAGCGCCACAGCACACGCTGATGAGCAAAAAAGACAAAAATCCCGATACTTATGAACTTACATTCTAGAGGGCAGGGAATAAACCAAAAGTTCACGTAGGTCTACGTCTATCTCTACATGATGTAATGAGAAATAGAAAACAGGGGGTGAAAGGATCACGAGGCAGTTTGCCATTTTATAGTGAGTGGTGAGGAAAGACGGCACTGAGAAACTGACATTTGAGCAAAGCCCCGAATTTGGAGAGGAGCAGTCCACAGTGTTAGACGAGAACATTCCAAGCAGAGGGAGCCGTAAAGGCAAAGCTCCAGGGACAGGGGCACACCTGGCATGTTTGAGAAATGGCAGAAGCGGAACGAGAGAAGAGGAGATGGAGACAGGTCAGAGGGAGGAAACAGGCGAACAACGAGGTCCTCCCATCCTGTCGCGAAGACCTCACCTTTTAATCGGCCTGAAAAGGAAGACAATGAACAGAGTCCTAGATGGATAAAGCAGGACTAACTTTTTGGGCTTTGAACCTCCGTCTGGGTAAATCAGAAGACGAAAGAGGCATCTACATGCAAGATCCTCCTCATTACTGATGGGAGCTCAGGACTCAGTCCTGACCTGGGAGGGTTTTTAAGGAAAAGTATTTGTTGCTGGAAGAGTTACTTAAAATGTCCCGGGGCTCTTTGAAACAGCAGAAATAGGAGCCACTTAAGTTAACAGGCAAAGCAATGAGACTATACAGAGGAAACTCACACTTGCATACTTTATGCCTTAATTTTAAGTAGAGTTATAAGATTTCCTGTAGGAATTCAGAGTGTTATTTTATGCCCCAAACTAGAAAGAGCATTCCAGCGGGTTTGCCAAGCCCTTAAGATGAAAATATCTGTTTGAGCACAGCATAACAGATGAGGTGTTTAAGGCGTTTTCCTTCAGATTTTTGGTTAATCTTCTTTCACTTAATTTTCTGAGATAAAATCCAGTTATAAATAACCTGAGGGTACCCTAACTGGGCTGTTCTGAGAACGGCAAATGTTTAAAAGCCAGAACTTCTGCCTTTTAGAGATCTCTAGGGGGAAGCAGTACTCTGAAAATTATCCAAAGCAAAATAAGTCGAAAGCATTAACAAATTAAAGAGAGGGGGAGAGAGAGAAGAAAGGGGTGAAGGAGGAAACTTCTTTGATATTCATAAGATGGCAGATCTTACCCTTGAAACTTTTTTTTTTTTTAAATAAAAAAGTCAAACATTCAACGTCTATTTGTTGATTACAACAGAGAATTGGTGAGTTGCTATCATAGGAGAGCAACAGGAAATTCACTCTTTTGTAAAAAAGGAAAGTAGAGCAAAATACAGACAAAACCCAAAGTGCAGGAGAAAGGGCATGACCATAAGTTAAGAGACATTATTTAGACTGACGTACAGAAGGTGCCACCTTAAAATGAGAAGTTTTAGAGCTGCTCTTAAAGATAGCCGGTGGAAGAAGAAAAGTAAGAAAGAAACAGAACCTTAAGTGTTCTTCAGTGTTACAGTGTAAACCCAAATTTATAAAAGGATTATAAGGTAGAGTGGGCAAGGACGTCGTGTAAACTAGCTGGAATATGAATACTTCGTCAGCACAAAAGAGAGGACGTTGGCTGCCTTCCATCTGTCGTGTATATATTATCATGGAGACTGTTTATAAAAATAAGAGAGGGTGGGAGGCCCAAAGTGGGCATAACTCAAAACAAAACAAATCTGTAGGACTAGATAAGGGAGAGTGATTATTCCCAGGTACTCACAGACTAAAGCGTATCAGGAGAAAGAACTGGATCCAGTTTCTACAAAGCAGTAAGATGGCGGGAGAATCAGTTTTTTTTTTTTTTTTAAATGAAGATGCCCTAGAAACCTGTACGTCAATAACCCTGTCACCAATTGTAAGATCATCCGGGACATGCAGAGCCTCCTTGGACAAGCACGTTGAAAGGGTACCCAGAGTGGTAATCGAGCAGGAAAACTGCCACTGTGGCTCAGGAAAACCAAGTCTTGTTTATGGGTTTGCCGCCATCTTGTTTAAGCTTCTGTACAAGGGGGCTGGTGAAATGGACTGGGATTTTGAGGATACCCACCTTGAGAGAAAGAATAGGAAGAATCAGGAAGATGAGCAAGGCCAGTTCCATATATAGTCACCAAAGCACCCTCTCCCCTTAAGGTAAAGTCTGCCAAATTGAGTTGCTGTTTTTTACCCTCAGCCTGGCAGATCAGACCCTTCAAAATGAGGTAAATACTAATTGGGGCTAGAGACCAGAAAACTCTCATGTACTGGGGGAATAACAGATGTGGAGGATGGCTTACAAAGCAAGACGGCTGTCACTGAGGCCAGCACACTGAGGTCTTTACCAGAAATCCATTACTTGATTAACCAGGAGCAGTGGAGACCTAAGGAAACAGTGAACACGGAGCAGTGAAATTAGAGCTGGTTCTTCCTCGGAAAGAACCTCTGACCTGCTTAATCTCATGCCATCGTCCACCATCACTGAACTCAAGCTCAAGATGGAGAGGGCCGGCCCCAGATCCTCTCCAGAATCCTCCTCGTCTGCTGGGTAGGAAAAGACAGTGTGTTTAAACCATCTTACTGGAAATTAATAACATTCTCAGAAACACTGGCCATGGGGAGATTCCTTTAAGAGGCCAACTCCTCAAAGGCATTCGTGGAATGGGAAACCATCTGTGTAGAGACACGTGGTTCAAATGCCCTTTTTTTTTTTTTAATGGCTGGATCTGTGTGCCTGAAGGGGAGCTCTTGGCTTCACTGAGGTGCCTAAGGGATCATCGACCGCCTCCTCTAGAAAGGTCTAATGGAAATCACTTCTACACTTGAGTCGTGATCAAATGCACACCTGTGTAGAAGGTTATGCTTGGAATGGTTAGGTAGGCATTCTGCCATCCCACCATTACCTTAGCGAGTTACTACGTTTGGTCAAAAAGTAAATAAATAAATAAATAAAATAAAATAGAGAAAAATTCTTCTGTATACAGACAGAGCACAAGGCGTTTTACATTTTCTCCGCTATCCATGGCCAACATGTCTTTTAGTCACTTTCCATCTGAACCCTGAGTGGAGAGTTCAGACACCATCTGCCGCTACTAACACCAAGCCTGCCCTGCATGCCAGGCACTGTAGCCGGCCCTGGGCAGGTGTTAGTTCAGGCTGCAGTTCAGACTCCCCACTTAGCAAGTGATGCTCTTTCTCTCCGGTCTGCTCTCCCCGCACTCCCAGGCCGTCACTCCCCTGGGATCACAACTGTTCAGGCTTCAGCACTCTGCAGGTGCCTCATCCCAGGGCTCCCTGTCCTGACAGCTAGGGGGTCCTTCCTCATGCTCTCCTGGACTCTCTCTCTTTACCTTTAGAACCCTCGGCATGCTTCCTGCCATGGTCACGTGTTGTACATTTGCCAGTGGCACTAGAACGGAGTCTCAGAGGAATCGGGACCTGATCTGTGGCTGCCCTCCCGGATCTATTTCCCAAGCCTAAACCCAGGGCTTAGCAAAGGGAGAGGGTCCTCCAGATACCCTAAATGCATGGATGTCTCCAAAAGACGAAGTCTGTAACCGGATGAGCCATTTGCATTCTCGTCACGTCTGCTAGATGCCAAATACTTGCGCCACTATTAGAACGAAACAAAACAAAATCACTGTAAGAATACAGTAAGTTTGCAGGGTGACGAACGAGACTCTGGCCATAGGAACCAGTCCCATCTTGATTCCACTGAGGAGCCACAGGTCAGTAACGAATGGTGTCTGAATCTACCTGCCATAGATTTTAAAAAACAATTTTTATGGAAGCACAATACACAGGCAGAGAAGTACACATGTAATAAGTGCACATTTCTGATTTTTCACAAACCGAGTGCACCCATGTAATTAAGACTCAGATCAAGAAACAGAAGAGGGCCAGCGGTTAAACGGGGATTTGTGCGTGTGGTAATTACTGATGCTGTAATGACAACCAAGATGGCGGCCTTGGAGGCCAAAGAGAGGGATGCTCAGAGAGTGACTGGGGACAGTGTGTGTCTGTAGCCTCCAAGCAAATAGGAGATGTGAGTAGAAAAACGAGAGAAAGAAAACGGGAACTTACTAACTTCCTACCCTGTGTCCCAGGATATTTTCACTAATACTCACTTAAAAAAAGAAAGAAAGAGGGCTTCCCTGGTGGCGCAGTGGTTGAGAGTCCGCCTGCCGATGCAGGGGACACGGGTTCGTGCCCCGGTCCGGGAAGATCCCACATGCCGCGGAGCGGCTGGGCCCGTGAGCCATGGCCGCTGAGCCTGCGCGTCTGGAGCCTGTGCTCCGCAACGGGAGAGGCCACAAAAGTGAGAGGCCCGCGTACCTCAAAAAAGAAAGAAAGAATGAAAAAAACTAGTCCTGGTTAGAAGGGTTGACACCATGGGCAGAGGTGGCTCCCTTCTGGCCAGTTGACTCTGGAAGAGTGATATTCCTGTTAAGGGCTGAGAGGCCACAGTCAGGGTCTCCACAAAACAGGACTGGAAGAAAACAGGTTGAATGGCCAGGAAAGGCAGCTTGATAATAGCTGTTTCTCTAGAGCCTGCCTCCTGATCCATTTCCTGGTAAACCTCAACTGGGGCTTAAGTAGGAATGCCACCATAGCTCCAAAGTCGCCTAAGGGTGAACTGGGTCTTTTGAGGCTGGTGTCACCTGTGGCTTACAGGGCTCCTCTCGGACCCCATAGGTGCAGAAGCATCAGAAACTGTGGCGGAAACAGCCTTAAGCTTAATCAAAGCCCGTGCCAGCCATTCAGTTGTCCCCTCTGTGCTTTGCAAACATCACAACGAGGCTTTAATCCGGGCATCCGGGCTCAAGTTCACCCTCTCCCTCCTCCTGCCACCGTGACATGGTTATTCAGGAAGTTCAGCAGTGCATACAGCTTACAAGAACAAGGACAAAGCCACGGGGGAAAATATCCCCTCGCTTCCTGTCTCATGACAGCAGCTGGGGTTATTATTCCCGGCTGAATCATTAAAAAAAAAAAAAGCCCCAGGAATGTTGGAATTATTATTACATTCATTGTTAGAAACGACATTTGTTCATTGATTCGACATTCAACAAATATTTACTGAGTTGCTTCTGTGTGCCATTAGAGGTGATGTTTTAATTGTTTTACCTCAAAATTAAATTCCCTGAAGATTTAACCATACCCAGGAGTCTAGGGGACCCTGGCTGGTGGGACACTTGAGACTTTTGAGGTCTTATTCAGGGAGAATCGGGCAGACATTTTCAGATTTATAAGCACTGAACAAATTGGACAGGGGTCGCGGGCGGTGTTGAGGAGGGAGATAAAGAGAGAAGAGGAAGAAGCATTACATATGTAAAAGATAAGATTTTTTTGAAAAAGTGTACAGAGACGATCTGACACAGAAAAATGAACACTGAATCATGAATTAGGAAATACCGTGTCTTTTCTGGCCATCACCATGATGGTAAGGCATTCAAGCCCAGACCTCAGTTTGCCCATCTGTAAAATGAAAAGATCAGAGGAAAGTTTTTTAATGGGCTCCTATGAAAATTTGAAAAACTTCTGATTCTGAATTTATATGTGAAGCTATATGTTTTCATATACAGAAATATTTATACCTTTAATCCAAAAACTTGTTTTTAAATTAATTTATTTATCTTTGGCTGCATTGGGTCTTTGTTGCTGCACAAAGGCTTTCTCTAGTTGCGGCGAGCAGGGGCTACCCTTCGTTGCGGTGCAGGGGCTTCTCACTGCGGTGGCCTCTCTTGTTGCGGAGCATTGGCTCTAGGCACGCGGGCTTCAGTAGTTGTGGCTCATGGGCTCAGTAGTTGTGGCACACGGGCTTAGCTGTTCCGTGGCGTGTGGGACCTTCCCGGATCAGGGAGCGAACCCGTGTCCCCTGCACTGGCAGGCGGATTCTTAACCACTGCGCCACTGGGGAAGTCCCCCCCCCAAACATTTTTAAGAGCAAAATTATTTCATATAAATACAGAATATGGACTTTGCATGACATGCTGGTCTCTGAGTTACTGAGAAAATTATTTGTATTTTCAAATTAGTGAAATGTATTAGAAACACAGATATTAAATTTTAAAAAGTTAATAGATATTGTTCTTTTAAATGTTGTTTCAATAAACTTTTTAAAAAATATAAATATTTTTTTTTTTTACAAAAAGCTTATGATTCTTAGAATGGACAGATATGATATGTGTCTATATGTTTAGAGAAATGGGGTCAAACAAAAGAAAAATGGTCATCAGACAAAACAGAAACCAGAGTACTGGATGCATATGGAGAGAATCTTGAGGAAGGCTATCACCTGCCTTCCAGAAAGCCTCTGTTAAGAGAAGTAAAGGGATTTCCCCCTTCCTGTTTGAGGCTGAAGTCATGCCCTGGCAAAGCACTTAGACCTGGTCTTACATATGGACGGGTGACAGATAGACACTTTGATCAATGATTTGCGCTTGGCGTAAGAAAGTCCCCTGGAGGAATAGAAGAGTGATCGGTCTGGGAGACTTTGATCTGTGTCACTGAGCTTTCAAAACCTTTAAGCCCACATAAACACAGACTCCTGAGACGGTGATGTAGATGACAACTGCCATGTTTTCCGAATGTGGCAGCCCCACGATTATTTGGAAGAGACCCCAGAAGATGGAAATGAATATACATACACAAACTCCCCCCAAAGCAAAATGGCCGAGGCTGTGCCGGCTTCTGGCTCTTCTGCGAGGCTATCTGGGGGTAATGCTTACTGTGCTTTAGAAAATAGAAATCTACAACTATGCAGCACGGGTTCGTCTAAATCAGGGTGGGGAAGGCACTGCAAGTACGCCCCCACCCCCACGTCTGCAGAAATGCAGCAGAATCTGTAATCTATCATGAGATCCTTTCCCAAAGAGCTCATGTGCCGCCTTAAACCCTTTCCAACACACCACGCCAAGTGGATGTTGGAGTTGACCAGACTGAGTCATGAAATGAATCCGTTTTGCACCTCTGACCTATATTGCTACTGGGTGAGGTGAGAGGAAGGTACGTACGTTTCTTGGGAATAAGCCTCTGTTGATGACTATGATCTAGTCGAACACAACATAAAGACATGTGAAGTAGGGAGACATCATGGCTTGGATGCCTAGGTAAGTGGGCACACCCAGGAGTGACTGAAGATCGTCAAAGCCAACCCCCGGTCTTTCCTGGAGATCCTTCTGACCTTGAGTGTCCTCAGCCCCAGCAGGTACCAAAGCAGAACTCTGTGCTGACTGGTTTCCTCAAGACCAAGAAAGGCTTGGACCCCACCATGCGAGAGTCCACAGGGCCCTAGTAAGACAGCTGATGGTTGACTGAAATTTATATATTATTTTAATTATCTATACTAGTGTATCGATAAGTTCAGTCTAAACTAATGTCATCTAGACTAAAGTAAATAAAAAATATTTACAGTGGCTATCTGAGTGATCTGAGAAATGTGGTTCTACAACCCACAGTTCAGTCTACCATCTCTAGGACTTTATGTAAGTTAAGTCACTTAACTTCTCTGAGTCTCAGTTTCTTGGTCTGTAAACTGGATGCTGTAAGAGCTACAGACGATGAAGAGTCACTGGGTGAGACGATATATGTCAAGGACTGTGTGCAACTTACAATTCCTTTCTAGAACAAAGAATTCACCAAAAAATATGAAAACGTATGAGGGTTGTATCCTTTTCTCCTTTTGACCAAGCAAAGATGTCCACTCGAGGGCTTCCCTGGTGGCGCAGTGGTGAAGAATCCGCCTGCCAGTGCAGGGGACACGGGTTCAAGCCCTGGTCCGGGAAGATCCCACGTGCCGCAGAGCAACTAAGCCCGTGCAACACAACTACTCAGCCTGCGCTCTAGAGCCCGTGCGCCACAACTACTGAGCCCGGGCACCGCAACTATGGAAGTCCGCGCGCCTAAAGCCCACGCTCCGCAACAAGAGAAGGCACCGCAATGAGAAGCCCGCGCACTGCAACCAAGAGGAGCCCCTGCTCGCCACAACTAGAGAAAACCCTCGCACAGCAACGAAGACCCAATGCAGCCAAAAATAAATAAATAAAATAAATAAGTTTATATATTAAAAAAAAGACATCCACTCGATTTTCTTTTGTGCCCCAAATTCTGGCTCCATCCCCTCTGAGTAGTACGCAAGGGAGACTATTTGGACTTTTCTTCGCGTCATCATGTTTCTCTGATCATTGGCCCACTCCATCATGAACCACTCTCAGTGAGCCAAGTATGTAATGGAAGGAGTCCTCCGTCAACGGTGAACACTTACTCCTCAGAGCTTGGAGTCAAGAAGGACTAGATCCAGCCTGCAGTAAGACCCTCTAAGAAAAAAAACCACAACTCTGAAACCTTCTGGCTGTAACATTTATGCAGCCTGTAGCCAGAGCACAGATCTGAATCTTCAGACCAAAGAAAGACTTTGCTCCCAAACCCTGATGGCTCACGGTTGGCCTCTGAATGTGGTCACGTACTGACCCCAGTATTTGAAGAAATACTTGAAACACCAGTGACCTGGATGTGGTCCTACCTCAAGGTACATTACAGACCAGCCCCACTTCCCTGGATAGATCATGGCTGCAAACAGTGTATTCCTGGTTCTCGGCCAGTGTCCTTCATCTGCGTGTTCTGCCACTTGCTTGGGAAAATAATGCTAAGTTGCAAGACAGGGCAACAAAAACACCGCCAGGAGCCGACCAGCTCCCAGGGGTTGCCTGGGTAGCTTGGTGGCCCTAAACACTTAAGTGATTTTGTTCCCCATCCAATCTCCTGTGGTACATTAACTTTTATTGATAGCTCAGAGCTTCAGCAACTGGTCTTGATTTTACTAACCCAAAGGACAGAGGAACAACAGGCACCCACACAGCTGACGTGCAAGAAAAAAACAGCACGGAACGTCTAGATCAGTCTCGATGTTATTTTCCTCTTGCTACAGTTTTCCTTTAATGAGGGAGTCACAATTATTGCAGGTTAATCACGTCTCAGGCCCCCAAAGGGAGGGAGGCTGAAATGACCATTTAGAAAGCTGGCCACGGCTCCCTCCGGCAGACTCTTGGAGGCATGGCAAGGCATTTCAGGCACGGCAATCCGAGCCTGAAATTGCAGGCTTGGTTATATGACTGCTTTGGAGACTGGCAAAAGGATTCTTGGGTTTCCATGATACACGTATTAAACAGAAGTTAAACCAGGGGCTGGTGGAAAAATCTATGTAATGGAAGACAGAGAGACCAATTTCATCATTGCTTCGAAGAAGTCAACACTTCCAACTAGAATCTGTATCTTGGAGCAGCCTGGTGTGCTTCTGACTCACGGACACTGAAAAGGGTATACATGTGTTTTCCTTTCTGTGTGGAATGCTACCATCTTCAGCTCAAAAAAAAAAAACCCCACATTAACATTAAAAATGAAACAACACCAGATATGATTTGTTGAGCACCTATTATAGGCCAGGCCCCGTTCGTTGCACTTTACATACCTTGCTTCAATTCATCCTCATAGCAATCTTAGGAAGCATCCATTTGTATTGCCGTTTTGTAGCAAAAGAAATTGAGGTTCAGACAGCATCTATAAACTGTCAAATTCCTCAGCCAGGAAGAGGAAGAGTCAGGGAATTCAAGGAAGAAAAACAGATGGCATCCAAAATCCAACTCCTAAACATATCGCCATGTGTAGATGTACAGGACCCCTACCATGTTAACATGTATGGTGTTGATTTTGACATATTAAAACATTAGTTTCACAAAATGGGGTTTGAAAGGAACATCGAAGCAACTCTGTTTTTGTTCATCCAAGATTCAGTGGTCATCGACCATGTGTCAGACTCTGTGCTAATAAGCCCGTCCTACTCAGAGAATCTCAGAGCTGTGCCTATAGGACCTCAACGACCACAGCCTGAACCTGCATTCTGTAGGCTGTGCCCAGCCTTGCTTTAAAAAAACCCACATCCTCCAGGTCACGATGCTCATTCAGCCACTGTGACGTCCAAAGGTCTACACAGACGACATGAAGGTGACCCCCCAGAGCCACATGAACGGGGAGGTCCGGGGACAGGCACCATGGCAAACACATGACAGAATTTTGCTGAGTCTGCTCCTTCCAAGTCAAGATCCAATGAGTATTCTTTTCGCCATTTTTATTCTGAGGTCCTGAGGAGTGTGAAAACTCCCGTCTTCAAAAAAAAAAAAAAAATTCTGTCAAGTGAATAGGCTTCATTTTGTGTAATCTTCAAATATCTTACCTCAAAAATAATAAAATGGTTCCTTGATAAGTTAAACAGAATCAGCATATGACCCAGTCATTCCACTCCTAGATATATACCCCAAAGAACAGAAAACAGGAGTTCAAGCAGACACTTGCACACTAATGTCCAGAGCAGTTCTATTCCTATTAGTCAGAGGGTGGCAACAACACAAATGTCCAGCAACAGATGAATGCGTCAAAAAGTTGTGTATCCGTACAATGGCATATCACTGGGTCTTGCAAGGAATGAAGTACTGACACAGGCTGCAACTACAGCTGAACCCTGAAAACATTATACCAAGGGAAAGAACAAGATATGAGAAGCCACATACTGTATGACAACACTCGTGGGACGTGGGACTATCTTTTTGAGGGTCCCCATTCAACCCACTGTACCTGCTAAACCTGTGATCATTTGTTTATAAGAGCAGTAGATAACTAATACAGTGACCATTTATTTATCCATTCGTTGGTTGGTTTGCTGGTTCAACAGATACTTATTGAGTACCTCCTGTGTGCAAGGCACTGTGCTGGGCTCCAGAGGAACCTGAGTAAACGAGGCAGACTTAACCTTGGCCTGGGGAGAGCTTACAGGCGGGAGAGTCACTCTTAGGCCCTGCTCACCAAAGGCAGCCACAAAGTGGAAAGGTCACTAGGACTACTGATGGCTTCAAGAACTGACACTAAATGAGCAGACGCCAACGGGGCCATGAGAGAAGCTGATGATAGACAAGGACCCTCATTCCAGAAAAGTGCAAATGGGATAGAACGTTGCATATTATTTCAGAAAATTCTAGGGCGACAAGAGGAGTATGTACTTGGAGTACCAACCCATTATTTCCAAGCTAAATCTTACGTGACATCACCACCGTGATAGTTAATTTTATGTGTCAACTTGACTGGGCCACAGTGTGCCCAGCTATTTGGTTCCCATATGATCTCTGCGTGTGTCTGTGAGGGCGTTTCTGGTTGAGATGAACATTTGAATTGGGAGACTGAGTAAAGCAGATGGCCCTCCCCAATGTGGGTGTGCCTCAGCCAGTCCGTTGAAGGCCTGAACAGAATAAAAGGTGGATGAGGGAGGAATTCACTCTGCCTCACTACCTTTGAGCTGGGACACTGGTCTTCTCCTGCCCTTGTACTCAGACTTAGACTGGAACTATACCATTGTCTCTCCTAGGTCTGGACTTCTTGGCTTCCATAATTGTGTAAGCCAGTTCTTTATATATATATATATCTCTCTGATTGGTTCTATTTCTCTGGATAACCCTAATACACTAACACAACCACCAACCACCAGTACTAACAACAACCAAATTGTCCTCAAAACATTACTACCAGAAAGCAACTCTAGCTGTGGACTGGCTGTTACAACCTCGACGAGAAAACATGGACATGTGGAAACGTGGTGCATTTAATTCCTTTTCTTCTTTACTTATTTCAATATTTTCCAGATTTTTTAAGAGAGCAAGTATTCGGTCGGCTTGAAAAATCAAATCAAGAGATGAGTTAAAGAAAAAAACCTGGGGATTTTTCAACAACTGTTAAAAAAAAGTGCCACTTGTAATATTTTGGGGACAGTTGGAAATATGCTCTTTCACTGGATACTTATAGATATTAAAAAGGTGTGTTACTTTTTGGTTTTGATAATGATACAGTAGTCTTTTTGTTTTGCTTTGGTTTTGGAGAGCCCTCGCTTTACAGTGACTCGTAATAAAATATCTATGGGTAAAAAGATAGGATGTCTTCCATTTGCTTCTGTAAAATATCAAACATGGGGGAAATGGGTTGGCGCGGAGATCAAACAAGATTGGCTACGAGTAATAGTTGAAGCCGGGTGATGGGAGTTAATTATACTCTGTCACCTTCTATAAATGTTTTTACATTAAAAATAAATAAGTACATGACAGAAGGAGCCAAACATAATTCTTAATACAACATAAATGATTTCACAGATAGATAGATAAAACTTAAGAGGGAAAAACAAAAAACTTCCCTCAACATTCTATAACGGGTCAATAAGCGCCTAACTTCAGCTGGTCTCCAGACATTTCTCAGGAACGTCCACAGACTGGACAATGTGGCAGAGAACGAAAGAATGCATATTTGGTACCACTGACAGGCTATTTCTTCCTAGCATGTATCACTACCTGAAATTATCTTAAATATTTGTGTTCTGCTTATTTCCTCTCTTCCCCGGGATAATGTAAGCTCTATGAGGGTGGGATGTTTCTGTTTTGCTGTATCTTTACCTCTTAGATACCCGGCCCACGACAGGTGTTCCATTTTTTTCTTCTGTTTTGAATGACAAAAGAAATTTTCGTAAATGAATCAACTGAAGTCACTGTGCCCTTCACGGACTGTCCACTATATACTAAGTCTCATGTTAAGCATCAAAATAGTGAATCAGAAGCGCCTAGAACAGAGATTGTACAAAGGACACAAAGTGTGGTAATTCCTCAATTACTTTCATAAAACCAGACTGCTATCCATCTCCATTCATTCATTCACTGACTCACAAATATGTATTGAGCACCTACTGTGGTGGAACTGACACAGTATAAACAGCAGAGTAGAAATAACAGTATAATATAAATAACTTTTGACAATCTCTACACTAATGAAGTTGACATCTAGGATATGAGGATGGGGTGAGGATGAGAACTACTTCACATCCCACAATCCCATCCAAAAGTTGATATATTTGTAAATAATGCTACCAGGTGGCTGGGAATTCATTACAATTTCTTTTTGAGAATTAACTAAAAAGTTCACTCATGAAAATCCTATTTATCTAAGCCATTAGTGTTGCCTACTTCAGTTGTTGAATATGTCACCAAATTGATTAAGTTCATTATGATTTCTCATTCAAGCAAGAGAAAAGTGTGTCTTTTTGTAGACCACCTGTTTATAAGTAAGTGAAAACAGGAGATGCAAATACTGTCTTTAAAAAGCAAAAAGGGAAATTTCAACGTTACATCACATTAAATTGTCCCCTACCGGTTTCTTTCCTTTGAAAAGAACTATCAGTAACTATCAGGTTTTATTTGCTAGCTCTTATGTCCTCTGACACAGAAGGCCACGGACTATTACTTTAATATAATATTACTCTCCCTTCTCCCAACTCAACAGAATCACAGCAGATCATGAGTTTCAGGGAACACCACATAAAATGCTGAATGCTAAGGTCATTTCCCTAAAACCAAATCCACAGCGACAGAAGGAACTTAAAAAATTTACCAACAGCAACTGGTCCTCTGGAATGGGTGCTAATGACAAAAGAACGAGCTGTTACACATTCCATTTTTAATTAATTTTTAATACTAAAAAAAAAGCTTTCCCTTCTACCACAAGACCCACTTCTTCCTGGTGAGATCCCCAAAGGGAGGCCTGCTCTTTTCTGGAAGGCATCACTCTACTAATTAATTAGAAATTGTGCGAGGCGGGGAAGGGGGCAGGGGTGGAAATCAGCAGGCGGTGAAAACATCAAATTCCTTCCTGCCCTTTCTACTTCCCTTACCCCAAATCTCAGCCCCAGCTCTCCGTTTGGGGAAACAAACAGTTGAAGTCACTTGAACTGATGCCAGGCCAGTTCATCCCGCTTCTCTGCCAGGCTGGCCCTGTCTCCATGTCCCATTGGTATGAGAAGGTTACGGGGTCGTGTCTTCCCGAGGCCACTATGTGAGTTACATTTATGCAATTTACATCTTTGCACGCCCACCCCCCTTTTTTTTCTAATTTCCAAAACTGAACATGTTGATGGGGAAAAAAACCAAAACCCTCAAACATGACAAATTACAAAAAGAAAGAAAATACAACCCCCTCTTCCACAGAACCCTCTCATTTCCCATGCTTTCTGTCAAGGAGTTACCTCTGTTAACCGTGAATGTCTATCATTACAATCCCAGGTCACAAGATAGGCACATGTGTAAATACACAGGAAAACATTCAGGCACATGTAGAGCTTTCTTTAAAAAAAAAAAAAAAGTGTAATAATATACGTATTGTCCTACAATTTGCTTTTTCTCACTCAACATTTTATTATGGGCAGCCATCATCTAGTTATGTATATGGATATATATCCCATATATATATTTAGTGCTATTTCTTTTCATAACTTTTTTTTTTTTGCTATGCAGAATTTAAAACCCTGTAAAAACTATAACTCAATTTGGGGCTTCCCTGGTGGTGCAATGGTTGAGAGTCCGCCTGCCGATGCAGGGGACATGGGTTCGTGCCCCGGTCCGGGAGGATCCCACATGCCACGGAGCGGCTGGGCCCGTGAGCCATGGCCGCTGAGCCTGCGCGTCCGGAGCCTGTACTCCACAACGGGAGAGGCCGCGACAGTGAGGGGCCCGCGTACCGCAAAAACCAAACCAAAACAAAACAAAAAACCAAAAAAAACCTATAACTCAATTAGACTTTACCCTATGGATAGGGATTCAGAATTCAAAGATTAAAAAAACAAATAAATAAATTGTGTGTGTATATGTGTGTGTGTAAAACACTAAAAAATATCACTGATTCTTCTCATTGGGAGACTGGGCACATTTATTCAAATATTTCTGTATTTTCTGGTTCAGAATGGAATTGCTCAACCTAAAGGTATGTTTAATTTGCATTGAAACTGCCAACTTGCTCTCCAAAATGACCCCAAACAATATATGCTCCTTTTAATACTGCACGTTCTCTTTCCCTGTTAAGGAAAACTTTCTTAGAAAGTGTAGTTATGAGCGTGAGTCAAAGTTTGATTGTAATTTTGCTACGAGGGAAAAGGCCTCTAGCAGATCGATTCAAAGATTCACTCTTGGTGGAGACATTTTCTAGGGAAAGGGAGTGATAAGAGAGTCAATGTTAGGCTAGACACCGAAAGAAAAGAACATTTGGTTGAAGGGGCCTAGATTCTTGAGTGCCAGTCAGCTGGCCAGATGGGTGACCGATTTTTCAGAACAAGTCTTAATCCCATTAAAGTTTATCAGAAAATTGCTTAAGCAATTTATCAGGAATGAAGCTTCAAATCACATTATGCAAAAAGGTTCTATTCCAGACCAGATTTGGGACAACTTTTATTTTTCATACTCTTTTATATGCTACACACTCACTCTGTCTTCTTTAACTTCTGCCATGGTGCAGGGTGGTTTCTCACTGTTTATTTTCCATTTCCATTAACAATAAGACTGAGGCTTTTATCATGTTTGTCAATTTTCTTCAACGAATTTCTCGTTTATTGATGTCACCCAGTTTTCTAGGGGGAGGTTCACGTTCTTCTTTTTGATTTGCAAAAACTCTTTGCATATTTGGGGTAAATTATTTAAGTGTGTGTGTGTGTGTGTATGTACATGAGTATGTGTCTATGTAGATTTTTTTTTCCTATTCAATCTCCTAAGATACTAAATTTGAAAAAGAAATCACTTACATGCCAGCTTCTCATGGTACCTGGGACCACTGCCTAAATCCTTAATATTATTCCTGATCACTCTGTCCTGGCCCTTTGTGTCCCAACAACAATATTTCTAGTGGCCCAGACAGACTGCCCGTTTCATCACTGCATACCTTTCCCATGCTGATCCCCCTACAGCATCTTCCCTGGATACTCTCTTGCCTTAGTAAGCCCCCATCTGTCTTCCCTCTTCTGGAAGAGACTTTTCCTCATTACTCGCCTTGTCCCACTAGAGATAAAGTTAGTCACTCCCTCTTGGGTACCTTGCATGCACCTGTTTTTCCACACAAAGCTCATTTTAATTTACTTGTTCCCGAGTCTGCCTTCCATAAAAGACTTTGAGCTCCTTGAGGGTAAGGAGTGAGCCCTAATTCTTCCTATACCACCTGAGCTTATTAATACAGGATCTGACTCACCCGGAGCAGAAGCCCAGTAAATAATTGTCGAATGGATAGAAATATCTTTTCTAATACATAGCTTGAGGGAAGGAGTCATAGCGGGGAGAGAGGTGGTGCCCATCTTCCCTCCACCTCCTGCCAACCAACAAAAACACACCCTTCAACCTTGAAAATGTACTTGAAATTGAGAGAGAGCAAAGGTTGTCTTCCCTGTTTTGTTACCCAGTCTCTAGAAACTGATGGGCTACAACTCTGCACAGGAAGCGTTAACACAAACAACATCGAAGTGCTGGGGGGCATTTAATTGTCTGCCAGATTCAAAAATGGGAATCGATCTTCATTCAACCAGTTTTGCCAAACTTTCTGCGAAGCGGATGTAGCAAGCGATAGGTGCCTTTCAGATCACCTGTGATTAAACTCACTGCATTTGTCTTCAAACAAAAGTGTTTTTTCCTCCCTGCCCGCAACATATAATTTTAGTCAGCTAACACTAAATTAGACACCCACTCAGATTTATTATGATAAGAACATTCAGTAAGCTAATTTCAAGATGATGACTCCTATAAATTCTTATAATTTATTATTTAGTACTTTGGTTTTTAATCATTAAGTACGTGAAGACTTTGTAGGTCAAACCTGTATTAATGAAGACGGTAAAATCTATTTTTCAAACTCTGCTCCTCACCCACCTTTCAAATTGTAAATTAACAGAAATGGATTGAAACACACTTGTAAGAACAAAGGCAGTAATTGGGGGGTGGAGGTGCTATCACCCCCAGTTGCCTAATTTTTCCAGGTAGATTGTCAATCATAGTTCCGACTTATTTAAGACACATCGTGCTGATTCTTTCAATGAAACAATGGAGTCCCAATCTGAGAAGGCGTTAGTTCACTAAGAAAATAAAACCTGTAACCCATACTTACAGTGTTGTTAAAAAAACAAAGCTGTTCAAATATGAGCCGATACAATTTCATTAGGTTTTAATCTTAACCCAATGCAGCCATTTTTTACTGCTTTTCTGTGAAGTGTTACAGCTTTAGAGATGCACAGACAGGAAGTACTTATGTCTCATTTTACAGATGAGAAGACTTAGCTCCAACTTCACTAATGATCTGAGTGTAACCTCAGGCCAGTCAATACTTGGCAGAGCTCAGATATAAACTGTACCATCTGACTCATCTCCTAGATGTCTTTTCATCATCAGGAGGAAGAAGCCTGCCACCAACACCCTTTTGAGAAAGTGACAGAGGCAGGGGGAAAATAGATTTATTAACTCATAAAGGTTTCCATCCAAAAAATGTGTAATTGTTAAAATCATGGAATAGCTAAAAACGTTTAGGTACTTCTAATTGTTAAGCTTTTGGATTACGTATCCTGTAGGCAGTGCAAACAGGCTCTGTATTAATAACTGATGAGTAACATATGACCCCGAAAATCAGCATCTTCTAAATGACAGTAAGAATTGAATATCTCATACACTTTCGGTAGGTCAAGCATTTAGGGGCAGTTCAGCTGGATGGTTTGGCTCAGGTTGGGTTTCAGCTGCAGTTATCTGAAGGCTTAACTGGGACTGAAGGATAGCACCCTCACCATGGCTGGCAAGTCACTTCTGGCTGCTGGCTGGAGGCTCGAGCCCTTCATCACGTGGGCCTTGCCACAGGACAGCTTGAGCATCCTTACAACATGGAGTCTAACTTCCCCCAGAGAAAGCAAGGCAGAAGTTTCAGTGTCTTTAGTCCCTTAGCCTCAAGAGTCATGCTCTATCACTTCCCCCTGCCTGTCACATCCAGAGTAGGAGGGGACTATACCAAGTGCATGAAATCCAGGAGGCCAGGGTCTCTGGAGGCCACCTTAGAGGCTGGCCATCACAGGACCTCTTCTCCCGTGGTCTAGATGGCCCTAGGGCTGGGAAGTATATACGGTTGCACTCTGACATTTGAGCAACGAAATGAATTCAAAGTGGGTCAAATAGGAGAATGCAAAGTCACCTTGAGAAACACAAGGGCACCCAGTCCAGGTCACCCTGGATTGGGACCAGCAGTCCACAGGATTCGAAAAGTGCTGTGTTTCACAGAGCTGGGGGAGAAGTGAAGCTGAGAGGTTTGGAGAACTCCATTAGATGGCTCCACAAGAGGATGTAGTGATGCTGCTGAAGATGATTATGAAGAGTGTGAGTAACAGTATTTTTAAAAATGTGAGGAAGGAAAAAAACGCCAGTATTTGAACATTAATACATCACGTGTGAAAATACATTCATACATTAAATCCAACATGAGAACTCTTGCACATTTCATCTACAGCCTCTAAAATTGATAAGCTGGGCCCAAAACTTGAGGGTACCTCATCAGGAAAATGAAGAACCACTTTGTATTTGGGGTCACCTGGTATTCTGAGACTCACTGGGCTTCACCAAATACGTACCAAGCACCTCTATGCGCCTGGCACTGTCCCAGGTCAGTGGACAAATTAATGAGCATGACAGACACGGTGCCCCAGATCCTAGTGGGGGAGATGGGCCATAAACAAATACAAGTGTGCAGCATACCCACACCGTGAAATGATTAGGCTTGTTGCCTTCTGAGGCGACCAAGCTTTTGAGTCGTACAGCCAACTGACCTTTGCTTCAATTACCTGCCCATCAAGTAACGAACAATTCCATTTGGCTCAGTCCCTGTCATAATTCTACGGATAAAGAAACACTGTTGTTTCCAGTCAGACGAATAAAAACATTTCAAACTGTGTCATAATTACGGTCCTCTTTGAAAATGACTGTTTTGGCAATCTGTTTATACATCCGTCTCTATGAGTTTGATCATTTTGAGTCTGGACCTGTCAGAAAGATCTGCTCCTTGGTGGGCTGACAAAACCTAATCCCTGAGTTAGCAAGCTTGAGGGTGAGATTCGTAATGTTAATGAACTCACCAAGGTAAATACCACCTGGCAAGCTTCTAGAAAGTCGGCCACCTGGCTTTCATGGTCCACACCTGTCCTCTTCTTTCAAAAGACAACTGACATTTTATACATTAAAAAAAAATTGCCTCTAGAAACTATAAAGAAAACACTACGCACAGACAAAACCAGGATGCTAAGAGAGCCATGGTGTATATGTGACTGCCATCTTCTGATTCCTCATTCATGGGTGATATAAATAATGGATCACAGAAATCTTCTGGGTTGAGCCAATATGGCTTCCGAGCCCTGCTAACATGGTATCACAAAAAGACACTGACAATTGATCTGTGTTCGAAGATGGTGAGGCTCAAAGACCTGCGATATCAATATCTGTTTGTCCCAATAAGATTGGGTCCTTTTGTAAATTGAGCCCTGAGTGCACACACTTTAGGTTCATAGGCACTGATGTAAGAGGAACAGAGAGATCCTGGGTGAGGCTTATCACGACATAAGGCTTCAACAACAGCGAACGCAGATGGCGAGAGACTTGATTAATAAGAGGTAAGGGTGTGACACTACGGAATCGTAAGTAAAGGAGGGGAGGGAAATAAACAGCTTTATATACCAGAGTTTCATTTCAACATCGTTTTAAGAGTAAAGAACTATAAATAATGCACATTCCCAATAACCGAAGCGTGGATAAGCTACAGGAACTTTCACTTAATAGCTTTTTATCTAGCTGATGTTTGGCATGCATAAAGACTATAACAGGTGAATGTACTTGTGCTATAATGTTAAGTGAAAAACTCAGGATACAGCATCAAATATAATACAGTATCAATAATGGTGTGAAAAAAAAATAAACCCAGTCACGGGGGGTATAAATGGGACTAACTGAGTATTGACTCGGGTTGTTGTCTCAATGATGACACATTAGCTAAGTATTATTATTTTTTCTAGTCTTCCTCCTTCCTTTTTTTCTGTCATTTCCTGTTTGGTATTTTATACACACAGACACAAACACACAGAAACTGGTCGTGGAAACTGAAGAAGTCAAGTTCCCACTCTGCTTTCTATGAGGTCCCTTGCATTTGGTAGCAAAAAAGCGAACTTCCTCCTTTCCTCACTGCATCGAGATTAAAAATCTAGTCTGGTGAGAAAAACAAAAGCGTACTTCGTCATGAAGTTTGCCAAGAAGGGCCCTTCTCAAAACGTGGCTGTGGTTTTTGACAACGCCGTGTGATTTCCAAGTTCCTAAGAACCCAGGCATGAATCAGTGGCGATCTAGTCATGGATGACTGCTCCCCATGGTACAAGAGGTTTGCGTTGACCCCCGACTGTGTGGACAGAAGGGTGGCTGAGCTGAGAGACCTGCAGACTTAATGATCAGTTACTACATAGATTATGTCTTCCATGGGGCACCAAGGAGACTCTGGGCAGCTGTGCCCGGGGTGCTGACCTTCCTCTGGGCGACCAAGCCCTTCGCACCAGGGTGTCCATCTGTCCTACTGCTGCTCGAGGGAACTGTGCCTTTGGGAGTTATTTCAGCGTTTGCACCTTCTCCACTAAATGGAAATACAACCATGACTAGCAGAAAGAGAAGTACACTAACTTGTCGGCAAGAATTAAAAACTGTGCTAAATGGATGCATCAGGCCGTTAAGGAAACAGAGAATCTAGGAGGAGGGGAGAAATGTACAGGCCTCTGTCTAACTCCCGTCTATTTTGGGAGTCTCCTCGATGGGACTCAGAGCTGGTGGTTCAAGCTCATCACTACTTTTACTGGTAGGAGGAGAGCAGACAGATCAAGGCTTCGCTTTCTGCTTCAGGGTCAGCCCTAGGCAAATCTGTTAATTAGGCTAAATCTGGCCTGCTTAGATACTCTGCAGCTTTCCTGCTCTGCACCCTCTCCCCCCTCTCCTCCAGGACAGGCTCCCCATACCCTTAGGCGATCCCAGATAAAGAACTTTCCATTCCCCAGTGTTTACACTGCTCACTCCACCCGAAGTCCTGTATCTACTGAGCTCAGGTCTCTACCTTGGTGTGAGCCGATAAACACAGAGTCTTACACTTCCAACAGGGGTTCTTTCTGAAGGCGCTGATCCAGACCAAAGGACTGGTTCCAACAGTTGGCAAACACCATCCGTTTAGTTAGATTGGCTGGGAAGGTATTCGGGGGCAAAGAGAACTTGAAGCTTTTCTCAAAAATAACAACAGCATCAATAACTAAAAGTGGCCCGTATTCAGAACCCAATCTGCAAATGGGATACTGTGCTACTTGTCTTCCATACATTATCTCCAAGTCTTCTGTATTCACTAGCATTTGCTGTATAACAAACCACCACAGAACTCAGTGGGTAAAACAGTAACAACTTTTTATATGAAAAGTTCATGATTCTGTGCATGGGCTGAGTTCTTTCTCTGGTGTAGACTGTCTTGACTGATCTCTGCTGGGCTCACTCTTGTGTCTGGGGTCATCTGTTGGCCTGGTTAGTAGCTGGATGACCCAAGAATGGTCTCACTCGTGTACCTGGAGGTTGGCAGGCTATCTATACTAGGGCAACTTGGCTCCCTACATGTGGCCCCTCCTGCTCCGGTGGACTAGCTCAGGCTCGCGCATGTGGTGGTCTCAGGTTCCTATGTAACAAGGGAGCAAGCCCCAATATCTAAATGCTTTTCATGCCTGTGCTTGGATTATTTCTGCTAAGGTCCCATTGGTCAATGCAAGTCACTTGGTCAACCTGATTTAAGTGGTGGACAAACAGAAGCCACCTCTTAACGGGGGGATGGGTAGCATCACATAGGATGGGTGTGGATAAAGTAGAGGGAAAAACAGTTTTTCTTTCTTTTTTAAAAAAATAATCTACTATCTTTACAATCTACCATACCTTCCCCAAACCCAAATTGTGGGTGTACAGAAGAGCAAAGTGAGACTTAGAATGGTTAAATGACATCCCCAAGAAAAGCGAGACTGTGTTGGATTGGAATCAGGTATGAACTCTTATTTTAAAAACATATATATTTTGGGGACTTCCCTGGCGGTCCAGTGGTTGAGACTTCGCCCTCCAGTGCAGGGGGTGCGGGTTCAATCCCTGGTCGGGGCACTAAGATCCCACATGCCTTGTGGCCAAAAAACCAAAACATAAAACAGAAGCAATACTGTAACAAATTCATTAAAGACTTAAAAAATGGTCCACATCAGGGCTTCCCTGGTGGCGCAGTGGTTGAGAGTCCGCCTGCCGATGCAGGGGACGCGGGTTCGTGCCCCGGTCCGGGAAGATCCCACATGCCGCGGAGTGGGTGGGCCCGTGAGCCATGGCCGCTGAGCCTGCGCGTCCGGAGCCTGTGCTCTGCAACGGGAGAGGCCACAGCAGTGAGAGGCCCGCGTACCGCAAAAAAAAAAAAGAAAAAAAAAAAAAAGGTCCACATCAAAAAACATCTAAAAAAAAAAATATATATATATATATATAAATATATATATACACATATATATTTTATATGGATTGGAATCAGGATTGGATTGGAATCAGGTATGAACTCATATTTGAAAATATATTTATATTATAAATACATATGTATTTATAATATACTTTAATACTATAAATATAAATATATAAACACATAAAAATAATAAACTTTGTTTAAATATAAATACCTTAAAATATATAACATACACCCACACAGAGTAATAAGTAAAGATATATAAGTACGCATGAGTTAGTATACCTACATATACTTCCAGACTCTGCCCACTGAGAGGTCCTAGAAGCAATGATACTGCAGTAGTAATGAGCACACCTAGCACCACATCTTGGTTTCTAAATATCATTCTCCAGTAAATGAAACCAAGGCTCCCTGGAAAAGGAGTTAACTCCAAGAATGGGACAGAGAAATACAAGATGACATGTAGCATCCCACAGTGCCGAAAGGTAAGGAAGTGCTCAAAAAATGATGGGGCATGTTGGAAGGGTACAGGAGCCAACCTGAAAGAGTTCTCATTGGTCAAAGCTGGCCAAATGATATAACAGTGTTATTATATTATGCCCTATAGAACAAAATAAATATATGTGTCCATACTGATAGGAATGAATAAATAATTAAATAAATGAAGGGACAGCCTTCCATAGAGAGGAATTCTGATTCATAAATGTAGAAGGAAAACAACTTATGGTTACCAAAGGGGAATGGCGGGGAGGGATACATTAGGAGGTTGGGATTGACATATACAAACCACTATATATAAAGGAGATAACCAATGAGGACCTACTGTATAGCACAGGGAATTCTACTCTATAATATTCTGTATTATAATATTCTGTATTCTATAATATTCTGTAATAACTTATCAGGGAAAAGAATCTGAAAAAAAAGATATATGTATGTATAACTGAATCACTGTGCTGTACATCTGAACTAACACAACAGCGTACATCAACTATATTTCAATAAAAAATAAACTAAAATAAATGTGGACGACAGGAGGGAAATGGAAAATTATCATTGGAACACCATAATATTAATTGTTTCAGGCAAGATCCATAGATAGACGCTAAAATTAATGGATGAAAACGTGAAGAGAAATAGTCTCAAAGTACCTCGTCTCAAGATATGTATTAATTACAAAGGGGAAAACAGTAACTTTCAAGTGCATAAATCCAGCAGACAACACTTTAGCCAAGAGATCAAGGTTAACATCACCAGTAATGAGACATTTTCATGCCATGTACCATCTGATATGATGGGCTGAGCAGGGCAAACCACGTCTGTGTATTCTTGCCAAAAATACATAAACTCAATCTAATCAGGAGAAAACATCAAACAAACCCAACTTGAGGATGCTCTACAAAATAATTCACCAGGCTCTTCAAAATGTCAAGGTCATTTTAAAACGAATAATATTAATGAAGACCGAGAAACTATCACAGATCAGAGGAGACAGGTGAGACATGACAATAAATGCAGAGTGGTACCTGGGTTGAATCCTGGAACAGTAAAAGAACCTGAGTGGAAACATCAGTGAAATGCAAATGAAGTGTTAGTTGAGTTGAGTTAATTGTACTAATTAACTGTACTAATGTGAGTTTCTAAGTGCGGAAAAACGCATCATGTTCGTATTAGCAGGAGCTGGGTGAAGGGTGCATGGGAGTTCTCTGCACTATTTTGGTGACTTTTCTGTAAGCTGAAATTTATTTCAAAACAAAAAATTAAAATAACAAACAAACGAAAACCCAACTTCCCCAAGGTCATAGCTCCTTGAGGTTGCTTAAATTCAAGCCCAGTTGTGCCTGGTCCCTCCGTCTATGCTTTTTTTTTCACTCTGCCATGCTTTCCCCATCCACCCTGCACAGACTGCAGCCTCAGAATTGGTGAAGACTGGACTAGGACACCCCTTCCAAATGAATTATTTTATGGCGAAAATCCGGCGGCACAGTTAGGCATAAACCCATTTACTTCAAACGGGGAAAATGAGGCAGAGGTCATTAAAATGCACATTGAGGATATCCGCTCTCAGCTCAGTGTCCCAACCGCCTGGATATGCCAGTTCATAATGTCATTTCTTGATTCCCTGAAACTGTTAAATTAGTACAGCACTACACATCTCAACCTTCAACCATATTTTCACTTAAGATGAGCGTCTGGAAGGCCATCCTTCCGGGAATATTAGTTACCTTGTCCATTACTTACTTAATCACAGATTGCAGTTATTTTTGCCTTGTGGAGGCTGACTGTAAATTATGGGCTACAACACAGCAAAGCCACACTTAGCAAATTATATGGCATGGGAAAACCCTTGCTTTGGGGCAAAAATTACATATTTCTTTAAATATATGTTTTAGTAAATATTATACTAAGCCTATAAAACAAAATCCATGAGCACACTTTGTGGCCTGTAGGACATATCTGACAACTGACTCAGTCTCCGGCCCACTCCTAAATGGGGGTTGGAATGGAGAGGTCCTATTCGAATTCACGTCGGTAAGGCCCATGGTCAGTGCATTTCTACTTGCAGATCAATATGATGAAAGGCTAGAAATCTTCTTGGTCGTGGCACGTGATGCAGTAAATAAATTAGCCGAACGGTCTTAAATTTCATGTTGAGCAGAAGTAGCACACTAACAGGTACTGTCTTCTCCCTGTTAGGAATGGGTTCCTTTCCTTTTTTTTTTTTTTTTTTCTTTTTTTAAAGAAGCCCATCGAAGTACCTTGGGACTGGATAAAGATGGCAGCGAGATAAGAAGAAAGTGCACGGATGCAGGGTTATTAGCCAGGAGGAGACAACGACCCTTTGGAATGAAGGTTGTCCATTTGCCTGTAGCTTTGCCAGGCGCTTCGTGGGGCTGTGTCCGCTGGGCTGGAAATGGTCTTTTAGGCTTGTAAAGGAAGTTAGACTTCGTGCCTCAGTGGGCCAGTCTCTGTTGCTGTGAAGGCCGAATATCCTAAGGGCAGCCACCATCAGCTCGGATCTCTTGGCGGCTGGTCCCTGGTGGGCTGGAGTGAGGTCATCAGGCCAGCTCACGCAATGACATTGCTAGCCAAGGCTGCGGGCAGCTCCAGCCAGGGCCACCCAAGATCTATGCAAGGAGGAGGGCTCTGGGGTTCCCGGATGTATCCTGTAAGGCAGCCAGTGGCCCAGCTGAAAAGTCTGCAAGATCTCGCTTTAAAAACGTATGTTTTAATTTGAGGATATTAATTACATGGAAATGATTTGACTCCATGATTTATAACCCCGCCGGAGTTCTGCGGCCTCTCCCTCCACGTGTGCCGCCGCCATTTTCCCTTTTGTATGCCTATCATTTCCCATTGTTTATATTCCCTGATTGATGTTCGGGCTCGGGATGTTTTCCATTATGAGATTCAAAATTATCACTGGTAATAGAGAAGGCTTCCCTATTATCTTCAGCGAGACGGCCCAAATTATTCATTGTAGCCTACTGGTACCACACCGCAGGAAAATAAGAATTTATTTCCCGTCCCAGGCATATGGTAGATAAGAGGATGTATTTATTTCTCCATGTTTCAAAAGGATTAAGCTTGGAAAAAATAAATATCACTTACGCTGTCAGGAAGCAGAACTTTATGGTTCTGAGTGTAGAGGGCCTCTCTTGGGCTAGGAGAGCACATCTAAACCCTGGTTTTAACAAGAGGGGGAGGATAAGGAGGTAGAGAATCAATTACGGTTTTACTTGGCTAAATAAATGAACGCTACATATATTTCAACCATTATACTGGTCTACCAGGCACCCAGTACCGCCTTGGACCGCCACGTTAAATAACGCATCGCCTTATTTATAAAAATGTTACTGAATTCCAGCAGTCCTTGACCCCTGGCTATTTCGAGAGCGCGCTGAATACATCATCTGGGTTTTGCCTAATTACACATAATTAGGAAATGTAATTACTCTTTTCAGTGTTGCTCTGCCATTAGGAACTGAGTGGACACCTGAAAAACAAGAGTAAGGATTCAGTGCTTCAGAGAAAACAAATTAAACATGCGAGCCAACCTCTAAAAATAGGGATTGCACTGAAGGTTAGTAAATCAAACTTACAAAAAACATAATAAAAAAATTGCTCTTGCCTCTGGCTAAATATCTGATACGACAGTTATGCCGGCTGCCTTTGTATCGGGGACTTACTTCATGATATATCATTTGCATCCATGCTGAGCCAGGGAGAGGGAAGGAATTATTTCGCTCCCCCATTACTCTGATGTGCTAACTTTCTCCCATGTTGATGCCTTTTTATTTTTACTTCCTCCTTTACACTGGATTCCCCACTCTAGCTAAGCAAGAGGCTCCCAATTAGTCCACAGCAAAGAATCACAACGTTTCATTCGTGGGTCTGCTGCATGCGAAGGCTGCTCATGTCCCAACACAGGCAGATCTCAGCCCCTGAGCTGCCGCTCCCACGTCAGCAATGTAGGACGGAACTCTTGGCTTTGCGAGTCTACCAAGCAGCCGCCATAATAATAAACGTGTCCTAAATATGGCTGGACGTCTACTATCCATCAGGCACTGACCTGGGCGGCTTCACCACCCCAAAAGCTAAGAATTTCACAGATGAGGAGATTTGAAAGGTTACACAGCTTAGAGGTACAAGTCCACGAAGGATGTGGAATTGGGAGCCTTGTATATTCCAATCTCAGCTTTTGCTGAATTTCCCTCTGCTGTTATGGTAGCTGACAGCCACAAATTGACACACTCCATTAAATGCGCTATTTACGGAAACATTTCTATGGTGCCCAAAAAAATTAAAAAGAGGAATGACTGCCAAAAGCAAAGGCCCAAAGATGAGTGCAGTATCGGGAGCACTTTTGTTCCCAGCAGAAGGCTCTGGTGAAACAGCGGGAGCTGCTAGAAACTGCCTGTCTACTCGCCAACTGCAGGACAGGGTGTGTGTCTGCACACATTTTTATATATTAGGTTTCAGTTTCATCTTTCTTTCTCTCTGTGGTGAAAACTTGCTTTCAAGCCTGTCTCCATGCCGTCGTTTTTTACATGCACGTTTTCCTATCATATTAGATTCTGTTACACCCATTTCCAACTTTGTCTTCCTTCTCCTCCTCCTCAGTCCCTGTACAGCTGAATCTGTTTAGAATCAACTTCCCTTGGATTATCTTAGGAGGCACACTTCTGCTCACTCCAGCCCCAGACGAAGACACGTGTCCCCTGGCCACCTCGAAGCGGAGATGCTGACGATGACTTGACTTCCGAACGTGACTCTTAGTATGTCTTCTTCCCAAGAAAAGAGCTGGGTCCCCCACCTGTCTGCAGGCCCTGCCTGGTGGGTTAATTAGATCAGTACCACTCAAGCCCAGCAATCCAAGGCCTTCATTTAATTTTTTTTTTATTTTACTATTTTTTTGGGGGCTGCATGGGGTCTTCATTGCTGTGTGCAGGCTTTCTCTAGTTGCGGCGAGCGGGGGGCTACTCTTCGTTGCGATGCGCAGGCTTCTCACTGCGGTGTCTTCTCTTGTTGCGGAGCACAGGTTCTAGCATGCGGGCTTCAGTAGTTGTGGCTCGCGAGCTCTAGAGCGTAGGCTCAGTAGTTGTGGCGCACAGGCTTAGTTGCTCAGCAGCATGTGGGATCTTCCCGGACCAGGGCTCAAACCCATGTACCCTGCACTGGCAGGCGGATTCTTAACCACTGTGCCACCAGGGAAACCCCAAGGCCCTGATTTTTAAAGAGATACTTTATACTTCCTTGATACGGTCCTGAAATGAAATTCATGAATAATATAACCTATCCATACACACACAAGTAACAAAAAAAATTAATAGGATGCCCTACCTTTAAAGAAGAGGAGAAAATTGATAAAATAATACATGCTTTTTAAAGGTAACTGCTTGGATAAGATGATACCAGAAGTCCATAATGAAACAGACAAATGTTCGCACCTACTTGTAGGTTTGGATTCAGGGAACATAAATCAAAATGTATCAAATTTTGTTGATATGTTCTCTTTACACTTGACATCTTGAAATAAAATATTTTTATGCAGACATAATATTGTATTGGTAAACCAGTTCTCTGGAAAAAAAAATACAGACACACACACACACACACACACACACACACACACACACACACCACCACCCTGATTGGTAGCATTTGCCAATTTCCATGGTGTAAATACTCTCACCATGGTTAGTCTCAAGCTACCAACATGACATCATAGAATGCAAATTTGGGAAGAAATGGGCAACATCTGCTCATATGAGCAGGCAGGAAGCAGCGCTGGTACACAAGCTATTTAATCACCATGAGTATAACAGCCATAAATGTAGACGAGTCTCATGTTATGATGACACTACTATGAGAGGCACTGCATGATTTTTCAAGACGGTGACCTAATATTGCTAGCTTTGAATAAAACACAGTACAATCTTCTGTTAATTTACAAGGCCCTTGCCTTTCTAGGAGAATCCATACCCACTGTGTTTCTGGCAGAACAGATAGATTCTGGGCTGAGATCCCTGCAGGCAGGCAGTTCACTGATCTGAGTGTCTAATGGCACATGTGTGTGTTACCAGGATGCGGGACATTTCTTTTTATTGCATTGAACTGTCTATGGCATCACAGGATGGATTTATGGACGCCAAGTGCTAAATACCAGAGACCGCCATAAACGCCTCCACGAACTGCCAAAAGGTTCCCCAACTGGCAGTCCTGCTTCTGTTGAGAACCACGTCTAGATCTTTGCTGACTAAAGTGTGGTCCTTGGACCAAGAACAATGGCATCGCTTGGGAGCCTGTTAGTTTGTAAGAAACGCAGAATCTCCACGTAGACCTGCGAAACCAGTATCTGCATTTAATAAGATTCCGGGCCCCCGGTAGGCACATTACAGAGCAGAAAGACCTCGGTTAGCTCGCGAACTTCAAGACGGACCAACCGTGCAGGAATCCTGCTTGACGATGATACAAACAATGCAACACAAACCACTGGCTCCGTAGAAAAGCTAAGTAATAAGCCTCACTTAGCGGTGGCACCATGCTCTGCCATCATCCCTCTTCGTCATAACCGTGCTGCCTGGGCAGGAGCTCCGGTGCACCAACTGTCTGGAGGACTACCGAATGAGCCAACCGAAGACGTACTGAGTCCTTACTACGTGTGCTATCTCACACCTCCTCTCACCTAACCCATACACTGATCTCTCTTTCAAATGAGAACAAGATGAGAGAAGCAAGGCACAGAGAGGTTCAAGACTTCACGCAGCGTCACACAGTTAGGAATGTGAACAGTCAGGGTTAGCAACGGTAATTATTCTATATTAAAAAAAATTATTCTGGATACTGGGGGGTGGGGGGATGGGATGAATCGTGAGAATGGGATTGACATACATACACTACTATGTATAAAATAGATAACTAATGAGAACTTATAGTATAGCACAGGGAACTCTACTCAATGCTCTGTGGTGACCTAAATGGGAAGGAAATCCAAAAAAGAGGGGATATATGTATACCTGATTCACTTTGCTGTACAGCAGAAACTAACACGATGTTGTAAAGCAACTATACTCCAATAAAAATTAATTTTAAAAATCTTAAAAAAATTATTCTATGAGTGCACAGTGAGGGTCAGCTGTGAGGTGCTGTAGACAATGGGCTCCTTCCATCCCATAATGATGACAGCTTACTCTTTCATAAATCTGTGTATCTGCAAAGCAAGTTCACAGGTGTCAGCTCATTTGAACTTCCAAACACCCAATAACCTACTAACTCGACTGAAAGATGAAGAAACTGGGACTCAGCAAGGAAGAGTGAAGGAACTTGTCCACGTTACTCAGCTACTAAGTGGTAACAATAGAAAGAAAACTGAGGTAGGTGCTGGCTCGAGGCTTAGCTAATGCCTGGAGTTGGGAGGTCACGCAAAAGGCGCCTTGGGATGGGTAGGGGTGGTATTGGGAGCTGGGTTTCTCAAGATGTCCCCAAGCTCTTCCTTGGCTCTGTTTTACTGTCCCCAACCAAGCATGTCATTTGGCAGGAACAACCAGGGAGGTAGGTTACGTATCAGATATGCTGTCCCTTCCTCACCCATCCAACCTAATCTCATTCTCCCTTCCTCCCCCCAGTAACTGTGAGAACTCAGGGAAATTAAAATGGGAAAATAAACATGTACTGACAATCTGGGACGCAGTTCAATTAACAGCCATAAGTAATATTTATAGCAAAATCTTAACACCTATTAGCATGAGGACGGAGGGGGGAATAGCTGCGGCTCTGCACATAAAATGTGTCCACATTCCTTATCCACAGCTCCTCGGCTGCTTGGAGGGTGATCTTGTTGCTACCTTTGCACCAAAATCAGACCAACAGGTTTAAACACAGTCTCCGGATAGCAAGAGGGAGAGGGAAAGAGAGGGAGACTGAGAGAGACCAAAATGGAAACGGTGACTCTCTCTGGGTGGAGGGCTCATGGGTGATTTCAGTGCTCTTCTCGGTGAATTGTTTTCCCCAAATGTTCTGCAGTTTTTTTAAGGTAAACTTTCAGTTTTGAGATAATTATAGATTTACACACAGTTGTAAGAAATAATACAGAGATCCCAGGCATCCTTTATCTAATTTCTCCCACTGGTACTGTCTCTCAAAACGAGATAGGACAATGTCACAACTGGGAAATTGACATGACGACAGTCAAGATGCTGACCATTTTCATCCCACCAGGATCCTTAACATTGCCCTTGTGTGGCCACCCCTACTTCTCTCCCGCCTCTGTTTCTCCTTACCCCTGGCAAACACTAATCTGTTCTCCACTTCTACAACTTCGTCATTTCAAGAGTGTTATGTAAATGGAATCATACAGCTTGCATAACTTTTTGGGATTGACTTTTTTTTTCATTGTTCTATAGTTCTTTTGCAGTCAAAGAAGATATGCTGTGTGTGTGTGTGTGTGTGTGTGTGTGTGTGTGTGTAAAGCCTCACCATTTTAAGGTGCAAGTGTTTCTTGAGTTGTCTCAACAATGTGGATTCAATGTCTAGGAACTGCAAACGTGTCCTCTTCTTCTGAGATGTGATCCTTGACCCTCTGGGGTTTGGTAAGAGTTTCTGTCCTCTCTTCACTGGGTTTAATGTCCCTGGGTTTCTGGCACTCTGGCTGAACTAGCCCCCCTTTCTGATGACAGTTGGTTTTGCTTCCTGGGAATGACCAAAGCACAGCCCCAGCTCCCTGCATTTGCTTTCCTCTGCTTCTCCACCACCCATGGAAAGCTACTGTCCAAAGCACAGCCCCACAGAGTTACACAAGGAGGCTCCCAAGCTACCAGCCTTCCCTACAAACCTGGACGCAGAGGGAAAGGGTCATGGCCAAAAGATGGCTTCCGGCTTGTAATTTTGCAGGGCATTCTAGAAACCAGAGTGAGGTGTAGTAAAAAGACCTTTGGAGCCACAGGGAGTGAAATTTTCCACTCAAGGTTTTTCTGCCCTTGAGCAGGGGTCTGAGACTCAGTTTTCTCAACTGTAAAATGGGGACAAAACCACATGCCTTTATATTTATGGATTTTATCTATGCAGAGTGATTATGAAAATTAACTAAAGTAGAGGCAACTCTCTGACCGCCGCATATGTGACACGTCCAAGTCTGTGAGCCCTCTGGCTACTGTTACGAGATAAATTCACCTTGGGAAATGCACTTTGATTTCTAGTCACTCAATCATTTTCTCTCTCCTTCTCAGTATATAATACAAAATACTCGCTTCCCCAAGGAATGGTTTCTAGGCAAGGTCCATGCAGATGTCTCACTAAGTGGTCTGTATTAAATCTCCAATCTTGCGTGGCTCGGGGGGCGGAAAAAGCGTCTCACTCCTGAGAAGTGTTCAGGCTTCGAGCGATGTCAAAGGCCTTTGAACAAGCCTTAGAAATGACATCCATATTTGTCCATTTTTGACTTAAGTTGCTTTTGGTTCAACCACTGCCAGGAACTGCCTTGATGCGGTATCATCCAGAACGACACCAAACGCAGAGGAAGCAGCAAGTTGCTGGCAAGAATTAGGAAGTAAAGGAGTCACTGTCCCGTTCATGTCTCCGAGGGCTGGAAGCAAGGAAGATGAAACTCGCGTTGAAAGGCAGAGTCTCCACAAACCATGATACGAGCAAGTGACATTTTACACACCTCAAGCCTCCTGGTTCAGCCTAGCCGTTCCAACAAAGGCCAGCTACACACAGCTCACTGTCTCCTGACGTTTCCACGTGTTGTTCTTGTCTTCTCCTCCTCCCTCCCTCCCTAAGCAGCAAGGAACAATTTGTGATTCTGGAATTTCTCGTTAATATATTCTGGACTCTGGTTTCCACGGTGTGGGATGAAGACGGGGCTTCTACGTTCTGAGAACAACCTCCACTTTCCCTTTCTTCTCTTCTACTCTACTTTCGCATCCATCTTTCATCTCTACCTGCTAACCCGACCCTGGTAAAAAAAAAAAAAAAAAAAAGAAACTTCTCGGCAAAGGCCTATCTACTGCCTGGCTCCCTCATCTAAGAAATTCGATTTCATCTCAGTCCTGTGATTAGGAATCCAAACCACAGGGGCTTCGGATGCAGAGAATGATTAAGTCGATCTGAATTTAGATGCAAGATCTTGGGTTCGAGTCTCCGCTCTGCCACTTACCAGCTGCCTGATCTGAGACGAGCTGCCATGTATCCCCGCATCTCACCTTCTGTACCAGGCAAATGGTCTAACGCCATCCACCTTGAGGTTTGTTTTGAGGATTACGTGGCGCGCTGCCTTTGCAAGGCCTGAGTGCAGTGCAGGGGCTTATACTACTCACTCCTTTTCTTTCCAATCTGCATGCACGATGACACGCAGGGGGCAGAAGTGTCTGAAAGTACTGAGGCAGGATCCCTCCTTACTGAAACTCCGGGACGCTGCCATTTAGGTGGGTCCATGGTGCTGAGCCCTTGTGCCAAGGAGAAAAAGGAGAATTCAGTCCCCTGGGAGTCACTGTCCAAATTGCAAAGAAAGCCCCCGATCTCCGGCCAGAGCCACTGGCTTTTGCAAATGGAAACGTGACGCCGGCCCCCGCGTATGCCCTCTGCCTGGTGTCCTCACATAGGCCACTCCTGCCCAGCCTTACAGGAAGCTCGCCCTGAGTGCTCTGAGCTTTTGGAAAGGGAGAGTCAGCCCAGGTGGGAAACAAATGCCTATTATCCACTGTTGTTTCTGCCTCTTTACAGAGAAGAGGGCTCGCTGTATAGATCTCTTCATTTTCATGTGTGCATACAAGGTCACTTTCTCAACCAATCAATAGAACAATCTGAATATACAATTTTCATGTCACAGTGTATTCTGGAGTTGAAATACATGGATGGGAACAAGAACAGCAAGGCTTTGAAGACGTGGCAGCCTCGGCAGGCACATCATTTTATATTGTCTTGTCGTTCGTCTCAAATATATCTGAGGATACAACTGAGATCTCTACCTTCATGGAAAGTCAGAAACAAAAAACAAAGTACTCTGAATGATTTCAGATTTGAATTTTGCCTCTTTTCTTACTAAACGATGTTCAAGAGATTTTTCTGAATGTCTCCTAGCAATATTTTCGTTTTTTGGGTTTTTTTTTCCACTTTAGTTTCCCCTTCTAGCCAAGTCTGCTCACCTCTTCAAGAGGTCAGACTGGTGAAGGATGAATTCTCCAACTGCTGTGTGTTCTTAGACAAGTCACTTAACTCCTCTGTTTCTCCCTCTATGAAATGCAGTCATAATAACTGCTCTAGCCAACAGGAGTGCCGTAAGGTCCAAAGCCGATCTGTGTATGAAAATTATGTGAACATCTTTAAGTGCTCCAAATGTTTGACTGCATACCATGTCCAGCGTACCTCCATTTTTTTTTTTCTTTCAATATACAACTGTTTCACTAACACACTCATGGACACTTTTTATTTTAATGGATGTTTCCCTTTTCAAGTCACCTTTGTTATTGACCCCCTTTAAGAGGATTCGATAGTTATCAGTACATAGGTTTCGAGCCTCTATTTTACTATTAGGGTGTTTTGCACATCGCTTTGAATGTTGTAGCTAAAAGAATAAAAGTTAGATTGAAATATTAAATAATTTGTCTAGGCAGAGACATTTTACCAGAATGCTGACACTTGTTTTCTCAGTATTGAAAAGACCACTATAATAACGAGAGGCAATGTTGAACTAAAAAAAAAAGCTTTGGAAGGAAATAAATTGGACTCATTTCCGTATATTAGCTAGCATTTCATTTTTGGAGCTTCACTTGTCTTCTCTGTAAAATGGGCACATTTACAGCGACCTCCAGAACTCCTGAAAGGATTGAGTCCTCGAAGAGACTGGAAACAAGGTTTGTCAGATCCTCAGCAGAGGGTCTGGTTCACGGTAGACCCTCGGTAGATATGAACTGCCATCATGATCGCTCAGATGAACGTGGTATGTACACGCGACTGTTATAAATAGTCATGATAATAATAAAAACTAAACCTGCGTATTTACATGTTCCCCAATATTTTTGGTTCCGCATAAACTAGTCAATTGACATACACAAAACACCAAGGTTAGCTTTCCTCTTTGTCTGCATCCCCTCCAGACCCTAAATTCGCTGCCATAGAAAAAACCCTTAATCTGTTTAGAAGTCGGTAGAATGTTCAAGAACTGAACAAGGATTTCCGGAACCCAGCCTCTACGTGTAACAAACGAGGCTGTACCTAACGAATGCCAGGCAACCGGGATTTCACATCCTGGACCTTGCTGTATCTGCCAGCCTCCGTCCCTTGTTTGCATACCCTCTGAGGACGCACTTTTCACATTTACTGTGTTTCTCTGGATGGCAACCTATACACCTCTCAATAAATTGTGGTTTGCCTAGGAGCTGACGGGCGCAGAAAGCGAAATTCAATTTGCGCCAATTTATGAGACACACACACGGCAATCTTGGAAACTTTCCTGGGGCTCACTTTAGAAATTAACCCCTTATTTCAATATTCTGCAGACTTAGCACAGGCCGGTGTTTGATGGGGACAGTGGCCCAGGTCAGCCTCTTGGGTCTCTTGCTATTTGCTGCCACAATACACGGGCCCCGCTCAGCACAGACTACGCTGATTTACGAGATCTATGAGAAGAGGGAAGTGTCTGCACCTCTTCGTCATTCAGGCCACAGGGTCCCTGGTCTTACTGGGCTCTGTGTGTACTAACTTCCAGACTTCCGTAACTGAGGCGCATGCGGAAGCCAGAGTGTGGGATGCGTGTGTGGGCAGCGTTCGGATCTGACTGAAGATGGCTTCATTCATTCACTCATTCATTCAGTCAACCAGAACGTTTGGCAAAAGCCAAAGGGATACAGAACAGAGTGAGAGGCAATACCTGACCTCAAAGAGTGTATATTCCGCCTGTATGTTACGGCAGGAAAAGCGGGAAATTTATGAGCCAGCAGAGCCTGACTGCAGGGCTGCCTCTTCCACTTACGAGCTGTGTGATTCTGGGTAACTTGCCAACGCTCTTAAGCCTCAGTGTCATCGTCTGCAAAATGGGTACCATCCTACCCAACTTCACAGAGGATGCATTGAGGAAATGATGCTCGGGAAATTGCTGTGAAAGCTCTAAGCAGCATACAAGCGTTTAAGACTCTTACACACGTGCCAGGGATACACAGGAGGAAGGAACACAGTGGGCAGTAAAGGAACAAAAGCGAAGCCAATGAAAATCAGACACAGGAGTGGAGAGCCTAGTGGGGTTATTCTAACTAGGTGGTCCTCGTTGTAAGTTGTGCGTACAGTAACCCGATTTTCTTTCCTCGGAGTAAAGAAGAATGTGGAGGAAGAGGAATAGGTCACAGGGGAAAGAGGAGGAGATGGCCAGACCACTAAGTGAAAGAGAGAATCACGTCCATGTCGGAGGAAGAGGCAGTGGACTAGAAAGAGTGTGAACTGAGGATTGGTGTGAAAAGAGGAAAAAAAATAAAAAGAGAAACTGCTGACCCCAGTCGCTTTGTTTTTCTAGATCCCACCAATGCTCAGCTGAAGGCTCTGAGGGTGGGACCCACCACACTGTCCAATGCAGTGATTCTTCAAGGCAAGCTTCTTACTGTCGGGGCAGGGTGGGGGGAACAAAATAAAATTGATGATTTCAAAGCTACTGCTGTAATGGTTATAAGTGGATGGACTCTGTCTTTGGAGAACTTCTCTAAGGAATACGATGAAGGGAGTTCAAGGCTCCCTCCCTGACATTAACACCTCCGCTCACTCGCTGGCCTCTGTGACCCCACCGTTAAAGATGGACTCCTCTGGGGTGTCCATGCTCCAATCACAACCACTCCAGAAAAGGCGATGACTTTTCTGATGCAGAGGGAAGGGACGGATGCATTTCCCCACACTTCATGCCTCTGCCAACAGCTGAACCAGTGAACCTACCAGGTGCCCATGAGAGCCAGTGGACTGAAGTGGAAGATGGTGGTGATTTTAAAATATGCCAGCAAGCTCCTGGAGAGCCCTCCCTCCAATGTGGAGCCAGTTTCCCCTCTCCTTAAGCACAGTCTTTAGTGGCTCTTTTCCAGTGACTAGAATGCAGATGAAGATGTAGTGTCTGACAGTGTGTGATGTCCAAGATGAGTGTCTAAAAGGCATTGGAGGGACTTCCCTGGAGGTCCAGTGGGTAGGACTCTGTGCTCCAAATGCAGGGGGCCCGGGTTCAATCCCTGGTCGGGGAACTAGATCCCGCATGCATGCTGCAACTAAGAGCCCGCATGCCGCAACTAAGAAGCCCGCATGCCACGACTAAGACCAAGCACAGCCTAAATAAATGTTTTTACTTTTATACATATAAAAATTATATATATATGTATGTATATATATATATATGTGTATATATATATATATATAAAAAAATAAAGGGTGTTGGAGCTTCATCCTCAAACTCTCTCTGAGATCACCCACTTGGCCAACTGCTGTATTGTGAGGATGCCCAAGCATCACCATGGAGAGGCCCACGCGGTGAAGAACTGAGTCCTCCTGCCCAAAGCCATGTGTGCACGCCATTTTGGATGTGAAACCAACAGCCCATGAAGCCTTGAGAGACCACAGCCCCAGCCAACAGCTTGACTGCAACTTCACGAGAGACCCCCCAGGCAAAGCCAGCTATCTAAGCTACACCCTAATTTCTGACCCACGGAAGCTATAAGATATTAAATGTTTATTGCTTTAAATCATGAAGTTTTGGGGGTAACTTGTTAGGCAGCAATAGATAACTGCTACAAAGACCTAGGAATGAGTGCATGAATCCAGGAAAGAGAGACAGAAGTAACCCAAACAGCTAACCCTGAAAACAAGATTAGAGGAAGGCCATTCAAGAAACAGAAGTTACATCAGGATCAACTATGTTAGAACCTGCTAAGTGTGATTCTCTCTCCCTACCAGCTCCTGCATCTTCTAGGACATTCTATCCTAGGGCTGGGAATGGAGTGCAACAGATAGGTGCTCATTAAAGGCTTCTGGATGTAATTCTAGTAATTGCTATTTTTGCAAACATTATTATGTCCAGGGATTAAGCTTCAGGCTTTTTAAGATTTTTCTTTTCTGATCCTCTCAATGCTCCTAAACATGTAGCTAGCATTATGATCACACTTTCAAAGACAAGAGAAAAAATTCAAGAAGAGAAAGTTTAAGGGAGCTGCCCAGGGTCTCATAACCTAAGAGTGTGCAGCCCCTCTCCTACCATGGACGTCATGGATGCTGGCACTGTGCAGCTGGGGACATGCACCTGGGTTCCCAGGTGGGGTACCAGTGTACTTCAAGCTACAGGATAAACTCAGTGCATCTTCCTGAAGCATCAGTGTTACTCACAGCTAAGCAAATTAAAACTTCATTTTTACATTTATATGAACAGAGATATCTTGAAGGGAATGCAAACTTCCCCTGAAGCTTTTAAGATAAATCGTAGGGGTTCACAGTGGGCTACTTTCGGGGGTGTCCCAGACCCCCAGGAGCGCATGTGCATTCTCTGTTGAAAGCGCCAACTGAGGCACAGCTTGTAGAGCAGGAAATGAAGGCTGGATAGGGGACGTGACCTCCAAAGTCACAGAGCTGGCAATCAGAAAGCTGGGGTTCCCAGCCTCCACCTCCTAGGTTAGTCCCATCTCTCCAGGCCCCTGCAGCAGCCAGGCTGCAGCAGCTGCAAGGTCTGAGGGGCTTGGAGCAAAGCCCTTCCTTCTCACAGTCTTCACTCCCCAAATATCACACCCTGCCCTCCCCTGCGACAAGGACTGTGATCACTGCTGCATCATTAGTGCCCTCAAAGAAAACACGGTTTCCAGATATTCCTAAATGTGTTTGCAATGACCGCAATGGCCCTTTTGATAAATAATTGAAGAAGAGGCGCCTGACCTGGAGGCTGCAGGGGGTAAGGATGGGACTGGAGGAAGAGGCCAGCAAGCTCTGCGAACAGAAAGCGTCACTTACAGTGGCAAGGAGGCAGGGCGCTCTCTGACTCCCAGGGGGCCCTGAGCTGCTCAGATGTTCCCTCCAATACAAGCTGATGCCATCCCGTTCGGCCAAATCGACCTCAACAGCCCAGAAGGCACAGCCGCACCTGTCAGCCCCAATCGGCGCTGCGGAAATTTTGTTAGTAAAATAGATGTACTGAGATTCAATTTTTCGATTGTCTGAAGGCTTAATTTAGTGACCTTGGAGAATATCTCCTAGAGGTGAAAGAAGACACTGGGAATCTGCCTGGAGGGGGGGTGGAGTGGGGACAGGGCTTCCCTGGTAATGGGTAATTTGTTTAACTCTCATTTTCAGGCCTCTTCGGGAAGCTGCGAAAATAGTCAGATAGGCACTGCCATTTTCTTAATGAAAAAATCAAAAATCAAAAAGGCACAGGGGGTTGGGGAGATATGAGAGAGAGAGGGAGAAAGAGACAGAGAGAGAGAGAGAGGGAGGGAGAGGGAGGGAGAGAGAGAGGGAGAGGGAGAGAGAGAGAGGGAGGGAGAGGGAGGGAGAGAGAGAGGGAGGGAGAGGGAGGGAGGGAGAGAGAGAGGGAGAGGGAGAGACTATCAGCCATGCTCTGCTACTTTCTTAAGAGCAAGTAGATGTTAAGAGAATATATATACACATATGCATGGATGTACTTATAAATAGACAGACAGAGATACGTTGACTGGGAAATTTTTAGATATACACGAAAGGAGAGAAAATAATAACCCCATAGAGCTGTCTATCATCTAGATACAAAAATTACTATGACGTTGACACTGCTTCTGTCCTTTCTTCCTTTCTGCCTTCTTCTCCCTCTTTCCTTCACCCCTTCCCTCCTTCTCCTTATTCTTTTGTTGTTATTATAGCTGTTGTCACTGCTGCTCCTCAAATATTTTAGCGTAAGCCCCGTGTCGGATGGTATTTTGAGGGCGCTAGGTCACTCTGGTACCCACCAGTGTTACTTATTCACAACCCAATCCAAAGAAAGATGCTCATGGGATGGAGGGGGCTCTGGAAACGGCAGTTCCAATCCTGGCTCCAATCCTCACTTGTTGTGGGACCCTGAGATAGTCTCCACCTCTCTTGAGTCTCAATTTCCTTTGAGTGGAAAGGATCGTGGCTTGTACACCTGTCGGGGTGACTGGATGAAATGATTCTGTGTACTAAAAATGCCAACTACCATATCGGTAAACAAAGGATGTTGCAGTCATCAGCCAATGCAGCCACCCTCGACGGTGCACCCCGGGGAGACTCAGGATGAGAAAGCACAGGATGCTGGCCCCAGAGAGCTGAGGTGCACATCAAAGGAATGATTTCAGTGAGCCCGGACTCTTGCATCTTCCCATACAGAGAAAAGCGCTAAATTCCTTCACTCGAGATGTCTGGTTTTCTTTAATTAACAGTCATCTTTTGAAGTTCTGACTCCCTGGTCTTCGTTGCAAAAACTCCTCTATATCCTGGTTCCTCCCTGACCTCTTTGGGACAATCTCTCAGAGCGATCTGAGATGCTGTGTCCTCAGTTTTGTCCGCCGAATAAAACATAACTCTCAACTTTTATGAATTTTTTTTCAGTCAATTCTAAAATCCTCAGCGTGGAATCTTCTACAGGTGAAGGGAATGGTCATCTGTTTATTTTTGCTGCTTGTGCCCCACACGGTTCCAAAGGTCCTCAGCCTCGGCCTCCAGAAAATCCTTTAGACCATGAATGGGCAAACTTTTCCTGCACAGAGCTAAACAGGAAACATTTTGGGTGGGCGATGTCCTTTACAACTACTCGACTTTGTTATTGTAGCTTGAGAGTAGACAAAAGGTAGCCGATCAGGCAAGGCTGTGTTCTAATAACAATATGTTTTAAAAAGGGAAGCCAGCTGGATTTGGCCCTCGAGCCATAGTTTGCTGACCCTTTTCTCTAGATGAGCTTTACTCAAGATATAATCTGTGTATCACTGCGGGGAAAATCCTGTGCTGCTTGTTAAACACGCAGATCCCCGGGTCCCATCCTGGATCGACTAGATTTTACAGCAACTTTGAGATGAGGTCTGAGAAACGGCCCCCAAGCAATCCTGAAGCAGGTGAAGTTTGAGAACCCCGGTTCTAGTCTGACGTAGAACCTGTGTACCTTGGTAGGTCTGCCAGACCTGGAAATAAAACCGAGGAGGAGGAAAGTGTGAAATAAAACAGGCTTTCCTAGGGCTAAATTCTGCTCCTTGATTCGTAACTGGCCTGAGCGAGCGTCCAGTGTTCTCGGGATGCTGTCGCTGTAGGTCACTGAGTAGGCGGGACAGGAGCGAGTCGTTTTGCTCTCCCCTCGGGCTCAGAAGTCAGTGGGCAGACAAACAGAAACAGGAGCCTGGGGCGTGCCGGGACCAGGAACTCAGGGAACGAATCTAAAGGAAGACACGTGATCATGGGATGCTTTGGGGGTCAGAGGAGCAGGGAGAGGGGTGGCCGATGTCAGGAGAGCTGGGAGGATTGCTCAGCAAGACTTAGATCAGCCAGATCTTTCGACTGAACACGCGCTATGGGACACGTGCCGAGCATCGCTTCGAGCGCATCACAAATATTAACGTGCTTTGCTCCTCGTGGAAACACGTGAGGTGGGTGCTATTACGGTCCCCATTTCTAGGATAAGAAAACGGATGCCCAGAAAGGTTGAGTAACGTGCCCAGGGTTACACAGAACAGCGATTTGAACCCAGCAGCTCTGCTGCAGGATACACAGGATGTTGATTCCCACATCATACGTATTGCTCACAAAAGCACTGCTAACGTGAATCAAGGGAGCCCTGATTTAGCCAGGACGAGATCACTGCTCAGAAATTAGACCCCGTCCCCTTCCTCTGTATTGGAATGTCCGGAGGCTCACCCGCCACACCCTCTTCCCGATGAGCAAGCCTGGCCCTGGTTCCACCAAGTTCCAGGCCCACTCCCAGGCCTCCTCGAAGCCTTGCAGTAGCTGCCCCTCCAGCTGCTGGGGTCAGGGCAGACTCTCATTTGCTAACCCTCTGAGCCTCCTATAAGCCTGGGGTAGCATGGCAAGGGGGAAGAGAACCAAGGGTTTAAATCCCAGCTTTGCAATTCATAGCTCTGGAGCTTTGGAAAATTCCTTAACCTCCAGGGCTCTTGACTGCCTTATCTATGAAATGGGGAGAAGCACATCTACATTTTAGGATTAAAGAGAAGTAGGCGTACGGAACGCACAAAATGCTGCTCAGGGGACAGAGGCAGGATCACCTCTGACACTTGGCTTCAAACCCAGCTCTGAGTTCCAAACTGCTCATTTGTAAAACAGAATTGATAACAGTACCCACTTTAGAAGGTTGGGGGATTAGAGACAATGATGGTAGCAACAATTAATAAAAGATAACTGGCATACAATATGGTATGAGAATTAATAGTGCAGGGTTTGGCATGTAGTATAGATTATACTGTGTTTATTATTGATACGTGTCTAATCACGTTTGGCACACAGTAGGACCTTAATAAGTACGATGTAGTGTTATAAATCAAATTACTATACATAATTACACAGTCAGGGTAACTAGAAGTGCCCAGTGTCGTGCTGGGTGTCCTTAGACACCCTACAGATTGCAGACAACGGTCACAATGATGGTGATGATGTCAGAAGTGTGTCCATGGCAGGCGCTGCCCTGAATGTCGGTCCTAACCCTCTCCCGCTTCCCTCTCACCCCCAGCCTCCTCCACCCACAGGAATGACTTCCAGTTTTGCATTCCAGTTCTGACCTCGCCTCTGTATCCAAACTGTCCTCTCTGGAGGCCGCTCTTCTGTTGTCATCATCTTTGCCACTGTGACAGGGAGCACGAGATAGGCCTTGCTGTCCCCAGGCCCCCGGTGGGGCATTCAGATTAGATTAGCCGGTAGCCCTCTTTCCCTACTGTCACTGGCTGCCTCCTGTATTGTTGGCAGGGGTGTCATTAAGGCCTCATGGCCTGAGGAGCTAATAGAGACACCAGGACTTCCCCGGTTGCCAACGCCTGCAGCACTTTGCACCTAGTGACACCCAGGAGCTAATTCCCCTTGTGACCTGACAACTTCCACTTCAACTCTGTCCCTCAACATGTCAGCCAGCCCAGTGTCCTCACTGATAGCTAAATCCGCCCAGAGCCCAGGCCTAACAGGGAGGCAGGGATGTGCCTGGCTCCTGTCCTAAAATAACAGCACAGACTGGTGGATGTGGTTTCTACCTGTTCTCTTAGACCTCACTTTTCTGGGTCCTTTCAAGCCCTGGAGTCTTCCCGCTGGAAAATGGAGCCAGAGGAGTGTTGGGGGGGAAAATGTGGATAACAGAGGAGGGTCTTAGAACTTATACACCTTGCCCTGGAGTCACGCAAACCCCAGCTCCACCACTTTCTCAGTGACTTTATGCCGCTGACCTTTACTATCCTCATCTGTAAAATGGGCTTGAACACCACGCCTTCCCGCCAAAGACTGCTCTGATGCAATTGCCAGTGCTCGACCAGTGTCAGCTCTCACTGTTTCAGCAAATCAGCCATTCTGGTCGTCATTTATTTAACCTTTCCAACGATGCTGATGTGCTTTGCAGATAAATCTGCTGGAGTCGCACAGAGAGGCAGGCTTGGGTCCCGGAAGGACAGCCTTGGGGTCAAATCTCCCAATGAAGCTATTTATCATGAGCTCTCCGGCTCCCCTGCCACCATCTGTAACATGGGGGAGAGCACCCGAACCTGGATGGCTAGGCGTAACGATGGAAGCGACATACCTAAAAAAACTTAGCTCAGTGTCTGGAGCATCGTGAGTGCTTGACGATTCCACTTAAAGAGAAAAAAAGACCGGGGCAGAGACAGAAATAGCAAAGGCAAGGACTCCATTGAGAAGTGGGTAGTCTTGTCTGTTTCACACCAGCGTGCTCTTGGCTGTCCTTAAATGCACACATCTGCAGGAATACATGCACACATTTGTGGAAACTCCCTGACACCGGGGGCTAGGGCTGTTTTACCAGACATGGTCTATTATGCCCCCGGGGAGGCCTTTCTCCCACCTTTGTACAAAGAGAGGAGTATCTCTGGAATGATGTATGTGATCATGTGGACAGGTGACCCTCCTTCTGCGGCACCCCGGGACGTGGGTCACCATGGCTAACATGGCTTCCCTTAACCCACGGCTAAGGGAGGCGATGGTGGCTTCCCTTACATCCTTCTACGTTAGGAAGCACTCGCCTCCCGTTTCAACGTGGAACGGCGGGATGGCATGGGATTCCGCACTTCCTCATTCACAATGGCCACCGCGCTCCAATCACGTGATTATCAGCCCCTCCCCACCTCAACCCCCCACTGCCCAGCTGCCCCGGCTGCAGAATGCAAAAGCCTGCAGCATCATTAAGGCCCTTCTACACAGCGCCGACCGAGGGCCGACCCTGCAACCATTTCCACCATTAGATTTGAATGACCCTGGCAGCAGGGCTGAAAGGCCGGAGTATTAATTCACAGAGAACCACAGCCCAATTTAAGATTTAATTTGAGATAACAAAGAGCTACTGAAAGTGTATTCAAACTTCTAAGCGTGCAAGAAAAGGCCTTTCCCTGTTTTCGGAGTTGAAGATGAATCCAATCTCTCTTTAACAGAATTTATTCACAAATGTACAAACAACGGGCAAGCTTCCTTTTCTTTTTTCCAGTTCCTTTTGCTTAATCGAGCTCCCTTATGATGTTTCCTTTTGGTACCCCCCTTTTTTTCCCTCTCCCTTCCTAATTTACAAATGGGGATTACTTTTCAATTTGATTACATCCTTGAAGAGAAAACAGGTTTCTTTAGGTATCTCCCCCAACATTCTGGTTCCCTTGGATCCCAACTTAAATATGCTAAGTATCTGTTCAACAGTGATGCTGTCCTATAAAAAGTTTCGGCCCTGCAGCGGAACTCTGAGCGGTAGAGCAACAGAAGAATGTAAAACACTAAGCCACCCATTTGGAAATCTGTGCTTCTAGGTTCTGGTGTATGTCTAGACTCTGAAGAGTTTATCTCTAAAATATTTACAATTCTAGGTGGAGATGGGAATTGGTATGGTTTGGACTCAGAAGCCTGAATCTTAGATGGTATTTACTGAGCATCTATGTTGCGTCTGGCACTGTTCTGGGTACTTTGCATTTTCTCAAAGATTCAGTCAAGCTTTAGAAATAGACCTGAGTTGGAGTCCTACCTTCCCGCAGGCCTCTTTTCTTTGTGAAAAGCCACATTACCTCAGTGCTTCCCAAAGGCAACTTTAAAAGCTATAAACATATAAACACACGGGTGCAAGAATTCCGCTGGTCACCTGAGCCTGTGACACTGTTGGAAATGAATAACCCTGCCTTGCAAACCTTCTGGTCACTGTTAAGATGAGACAAGGGGCAAAGGCAAGGACCACAGCATTTCGCAATCCTGCTGCTGGTTTGCTTTCTTTGTCTTCGGGTTTTCAAAAGGAGAAGCCACAGGCTGGCGGCGGGTGGAGGGAGGGTGCACGGAAGGCCAGGCACGGCTGGTGTGGCTGGTTTCCAGCTCAACCTCAACTGTGACTAGCTGTGTGACCTGGGGCAAGTCGGCCTGCACTTCTGCGCCTCAGTTTCCTTCTTCTATTCTGCTGCTCATCAGATACAGAGGAGGCTCACCATGAGGGATGTGTGGGTAGAGGTTTAAACCACAATTCCTGACTCGTAAAAGATGCGTAGGAAAAAAGGCTGAGAGGAGTGACCCACACACCTGTAAGGCAGGGCAGTGAGTTGAACAGTGTTCCCCCAAATTCACGTTCATTCCGAACCTCGGAATGCGACTTTATTTGGAAACAGGGTCTTTGTGGACGGAGTTAAGACAAAGATCGAGATGAGATTATACTGCATGAAGGTCGGTCCTAAGTCCAGTGACTTGGTGTTCTTATGAGAGACTGAAAAGGACACACAGGGACACAGAGATGAAGGTCATGCAAGGATTGAGGCAAAGACTGGAGTGACGCGCCTACAAGCCAAGGGTTGCCGGCAACCACCAGAAGCTGGGAGAGAGGCATGGAACAGGTCCTCAGGGTCTCCAGAGAAAAAGACCAACCCTGCCACTACCTTGATTTTGCATCTCTGGCCTCCTGAACCGTGAGACAGTAAATTCCTGTTGTTCAGGCCACCTCGCTTGTGGTAACTTGCGATGGCAGCCCGAGGAAACTCACAGAGGTGGTATGGTTTGTACTGATTTTATAACACGAGGCGCTTCCCTGGGCAAAGGCCCGGTGTTCTTATTTCCACTGAAATTCTCGGCATATCTTGGGGTGGAGGGTGGAGGATGTACAGTAATCCTGCCCCACGGATCCCAAGAGAAACTGTCTAGATTTTCTTGGCAGTCGATGGTCCACTTCACTCATAGCAGTGGGGCTTCGAACTTTCTGAGTAGAATTTCTCAGATTGACAGTATGGAACATTTTTTTTTAAGGGTGGAAAAGTGATTTAGGAGTAACAAGGTGTCCCCAGACAATACCCTTGGGTCTTATGTGACTCTATCATTATCTCCTGCATACCGACAGGCCACTTTCACTGGTCTAGGGCGGGCAGAGCTGGAGGTGTCCAGAGCTTTGGGTCACAGGTGGGAAAGAAGATTCCGGCACTGCACACTGGTTTTTTGGCATTAAGACTACAGGCCGTCATTACTGCTCCTGTTCGATTTCAGCACTCAGGCTTAACCGGCTGGAGGCCTCCCTTATGCTTCCTTCCAGCGAGGACCGGATCTCTGTGCATCCCGAGAGCCTACAAGGGTGCCAGGTCCACAACAGGTGCTCATAACGGTCACAGGAACGATAAAGGTTACAGTAGAATATAAATCAGAAGAAAAGGGCCTGACCTGCATTGTCTTCTTTCTGCCACACTGACGCCTTACCACCCCCATTTTACCGATGTTGCCACCAAACCGAGAGCAACACATAAATAAATAAATCCCCAGTCTAGCTCAGACGCTGCAGACCCAGGGTCGAGTCCAAGTCTCACGGATCTACAAGCCTGAACCCTGAATCACCATCACAGATGCCTCCAAGTTTTCGCTTAAGGATGAAAAAAGGCAGGGGATTTGTGGCCCTCGGGCATGTTGGGGTCACCAAAGACCTTTAGTGACATAAACAAATGGGGGCTAATTGGACCTCTCATGACAACGGCTTGCCTGCTGAGCTTGGTCCGTTTCACCCGGGGAACCAGACAAGGCCGAGAAGGTGTAAGAGAAGCCAGTGGAGCCTGCAGATGCCCGCCCACTGGGTGGGGCTGCAGAGAGTGACGCCCGTTACAGAATGCTTTTCACTTAATTTTCACAAGAGCCCTCACTCCTAGAGCTGAGCACTCCGAGACGTAGAGAGATTAGTGGGCGACTTACCCAGAAACATTCCACGAAGGCACCAGACGCCAGCCCAGGCTTCCTGACTCGGCTCTTAACCCACACACGTAACCTCCACTGTACACGCCCTCTCTGCACGCTGATGCGTTTCTGCCAGTCTTCTCACTTAGACTTCAACAACCTTTGGAATTAAGTATGACTAGCTCCGTTTTAGAGAAGAAGAAACGAAGGCCCCACACACTTAATGAGTTCACTGGAGAGCTAGTGATGACGCCGAAGGGATAACGCCGAAACCCAGGACTGCCTGGTTCCAGGGCTTTCTACGTACTTCAAGGCTTGGACCAACCAGGGCTTCAGACCAGCTCCCAACAACCATAACCCACAGAGGAGGGTTTTATGCGCTGGGGGAGGCGATGGTGTGGGAGGGTAGGGGTGGGGCAGGAGTTGGATGTACCCAGGCTGGAAAGGAGGTGATGGCTGGGGTGTGGCCCAGATCTCCCTTCCAGGAAGGCCTGTGGCCTCCAGGCGTCGTGGCCTTCAGGAGTGCCTGAAATGCAGAGAGGCACGTCCTTCCTAGGGCAAGGTCACATCCTTCCTGGGGCAGTCTACACAATGCCTAGTCGAGGCACGGGGATAAAGGTCTGGCCATACCAGCCCGAGGGGTGTTGACGCCGATGGGCCCTCTCAGTTCCAGAGCCCTCCACGAGGCTGGCTGGGCCCCTTGTCTGGCTGCATCTCAGCCCAACTTCTCCCTCTGCTCGTGCCAGCTTCATTCCATAGGTGCTGACCCCAAGCAAAGTTCTGCAAGCCAAACTTGCCCTCTGAGTCAGCTCCCTGGAAAACCCAGTGAGAAGCTTTCTCATTTCTAAAGAAAACCGTCAGTGATGAGAACAGGCTGGAACCTGGGGAGTTCCTGGGAGTTTTAGGAGGAAGCCGGGAGAAGACGGAGCCCATCTGAGCAGGGCCCGTTTACCCGCACACCACGACTCATCGCCGACGCCCCCAAGTGCAGGACTTAACAGGGGCTGCACTTGAACTTCTTTGTTGACATAATTAGTGCTGGCTCCAAGCAAGAGGTTTTGTAGCCAACTTGGCCTGGGTATGTGAGTCTTGATTGGCAAATTTGCAGCCAAGTTCAGCCAAGTTCTATACCTATTTCGTAGTGCACCTCACGCGCATCTAAAGAAGTCGACTCTTCCGATAGATTTTCAGTTTTATGGTTGTTGGGAGCGGAAGATATTAGCTCTTTTTTTTTTTTTTTTTGCGGTACGCGGGCCTCTCACTGTTGTGGCCTCTCCCGTTGCGGAGCACAGGCTCCGGACGCGCAGGCTCAGCGGCCATGGCTCACGGGCCTAGCCGCTCCGCGGCACGTGGGATCTTCCCAGACGGGGGCACGAACCCGCGTCCCCTGCATCGGCAGGCGGACTCTCAACCACTGCGCCACCAGGGAAGCCCAGATATTAGCTCTTGAAGTGGACAAATGCTTCTGGCAGTCCAGGCCGCGCTCGGAGGAGGAGGAATGCCCGCAGCCTCCTCTGAAAATTAATGTAATAAGATGCATTAATCAAAACTCTTTCAAGTCTCCACACTTGGCCTGGGCTTAAGAGGCAATACTTTGAAATTGCAGTTGGCTAACTTCCCTATTCTTCGCAAATCAGAATAGAAAAAAAAAAAGAAAAGAAAAGAAACAGGGATTTCCCTGGTGGCGCAGTGGTTAAGAATCCGCCTGCCAGTGCAGGGGACACAGGTTCAAGCCCCGGTCCGGGAAGATCCCACATGCCGCAGAGCAACTAAGCCCGTGTGCCACAACTACTGAAGCCCGTGTGCCTAGAGCCTGTGCTCCGCAGCAAGAGAAGCCACCGCAATGAGAAGCCCGCGCACCGCAACAAAGAGCAGCCCCAGCTCGCCGCAACCAGAGAAAGCCCACGCGCAGCAACGAAGACCCAACGCAGCCGAAAATAAATAAATAAAATAAATAAATTAAAAAAAAAGAGAAAGAAACAGAGCTAATGTTTAAGAAAAACTGGCAATGGGAAAACGGTTTAAGCAACTTTTAATTCCTTAGCTCCACTAGGGGCTACAGAGGGCTCTGGACGATTTGCCCTTTGCATTTCCACGAAGTTACTGCAGGCTGGCATCAGAAACTGTTGGTCAGACCCCAAGCCGGCTCAGGATTGGTCTGGACCAATGTCTTGGGCCCAGGTTATTTACTTGTCAGTTTCTGGCCGACAATAACTTATTTCAGGACTTGCAGTGGCCTCTTGGCTGTGTGTTGCCTTCAGATGTTTGCAACCAGGTGATGAGAAATTCTGGAAGCTAAAATAGATGACACAGATGAGACCACTGGAACTGCATGACTTTTGTCTTAAACGTTACCTTCTGAGGAACCCAAAAAACATCGAGCCGCAGAATCAGAGCCAATACCAATTTCTTCCCAGTGGCTGTATGTTTTTTGGTGACACTCTACAATTTAAAGTGACATACCAGTGCCCTGAACGTTGTACTGCAATTTGGTTGTGCTTTTAATGGGACACAGCTACATCTGTATTTACTATTATAACTCAATACCCAAGAGATGAATATTTTTAGAGACAAAGGGCCAGGCTTTTGTGGAAACATTTTTTTCCCTTTTGTAACAAAAAAGAAAAATGTGGAAAAAGAACGAGGCTCCTTCTTGTCTGGTAGACTTTAGTAATTGGCAGGATTTTGAGTAAGCTCTTTCAAGAGCCCTCCATTTCTATTTTCACATTAAACACACTTGCAATATCTATTAAAAGCCCAAATACTGAAGCACACACCAGGACTACCAATGAACTTACATCTGGAGTCCTCGACATATCAAGGGAGATGAAGTGAGCGTTCGTACGATACAGTTTTATTTCGTTGGGAACTCAGAGTCGGGAGAGAAGAGCGTGCCTCTTGCTCTTGCCTCCTGGACCTGGCCGCTGTCCCCCATTTTACATCGATTCTATATCCAAGGTTTTTAGCAGAAGGGGTCAAGTTCAGAATTTGACTAAAACAACAAATACTGGATTCTGCCTTCATCTCAGGGAGTGTTTCCATGAAAGCCTGAGGGATTCCACAGGGGAAAGGCAGGCCAGATGCGTGGGTATTTCCGCCCTGTTCTGGCTGGGACCCCATGGCCTTACAGGTCGAAGATGATTGAACAACACCCTAGGAAGGACAGGCGAGGTCACCCGGGGACTTGGGAACATCTGGGAGAGAGCAGGGCAAGTGAGTGGGTTGGGGAGAGAGTCTCTGGACCCCGAAGAGATCTTCAAAGTCACTCTCAAGGTTACATTTAGGTGCAGACAAAGCCAGATGTGAGCGTGGACTTGTAGGCAGCCATGCAGCAGAATGAGGCTCATTTAAACACAGGCAGCGAGGTGTGCCTGCAGTTGCCCTTGGCCTCAGACCGACAGTTGCACATCTAGCTCCTTAGCTCCTTTCCAGATTTCTTTAAAAGAACAGGAAGGACAGAGAGGATGGAGGCCCAGGGGGAGAAAAAGGAGTCATAGCTCAGCGGAAGTCCTCTCTCAGAGTCTCTCCCACCCCCATAGATGGGCGTTTTGGATGAAAGTTTATACACTGGGCAAAGACAGGTCACGGGCTGAGATCTCAAACCATATCCATTGGTCAGGGTCCTGCAAGGACACAGACGCACACTCAAAATGGTAAGTTGAGGGGCGTTCAGTAAAGGCGCTCTTTGCAAAGGTAGGTGCAGGGTCTCAGGAACTGGTGAGGTCTCATGCAGTGTCCTGGGTTTAGTAAGAGCTGCCCCCCTTGCCAGCTGAACTGGAGGGAACCTTCTATGGAGGGAGGTGGCCCACACATGCCCTGCAGGGAGTAAGCCTGGGGTCTGAGCAGCCTCGTCTTGCTCTGTCTGAATTCCTGTTGGTGCACATCATTGCGAAATCTGACCTGAGGATGAGGGCAAGAGAGGCCACTGAGCTCAGCCTCCCCAGACCCTGTGGCAGGGTAGGAGGGATCTGGAGAGGACGAAGATAACCAGGGCATAAGCCAGACACTGGAGGGCCTTTGCGGGTCTCAACGGCCCTGCTGCAAGGGCAAATGAGAGGTCAAGTTCGAGGACATTGCCCACGTTTCCCCAGATTCAACCAGGAGACCTTGGCTGTGATGTTTTATATACTAACAAGCCAAATCAGGTGTTTTATGAAGGTAGAACTTTTTCCCCCAAAATATCTGATTTGGAAACCTCTAGCCTAGATGGTTTCTCTGGTTTCTTGCAGGTTTGCAGTGCACGATTCCATAGAAAGAACAGGACGTAACCTAGCATGTGCATCTCAGAATCACACATGTTAGCAAAGAGCACTGATGCTTTTTATCCGAACCATGGCTGCAAACCCTTTTGTTTGGTACATACATGGAAAAGCCAACATTCTGAAGTAGAGGCTTATTTAAAATTTTTTTTCAAGAGAGGCCACCACATCTTTGGACATAGGAGATCTGAGGAAGAGAGAAAAAATATTAACTAATTTTTTGAACATAGCTCTTTTGAATTAAAATGGAAAACAAATATTTGGTTCAAGACTTTTAGGAAAAGAGAGAGAGTGCAACAGAAGGATAAAAAAGGTGAAAAGAGGGGTGGGAAATCAAACGCCACGAAGAAGAAAACTTATTGCCTGAAAGACACACCAAATGGAGGCACGTATTGGCTGAAATTTCCAGGAAAAAGGGCTGGAATGGCTTCTCAGTCACTGACTCCTCTGGCCGGCGGGGAGGGCCCAGCCGAGCTCAATGACCTCCCATGAAGGCGCTTGCATGGGCACAGGAATCTAAAGCCTGTGTGCCAGGGCGGTGTTATTCAGGGCAGATATTCAGTGAAGAGGACAAAAGGAAAGCAAGGGGGCTGTAAAGGCACCTGCAGGCTGGAAGGAGCAGACGAGCCTCGAGAAGGTGAGACAGGGGGCCTCCAGCTTTTCTAATCTAGATAAATGACTTGCTTGGCGGAGCAGCTACAAACTTGCCAAACGTGCTGACCGCCTGAAATGAGCAAAGGTGGTGACTAAGGGAGGAAGAAAAATATAAAACGATCCGACTGTATGACAAGTGAAATTAACAGAGGGGCGGCAAAGAGAAAGCAACAAGTATTAGGGAGTAGAAAACACACTCGGAAGGAACGTGACTGATCTCCAAGGAGGCTTTTGTGGTTGTGGATGAGACCTTGGGATCACGACAGACACATGCACTTGCACACCTACTTGCACACGCACAAACCCACCCCCGCCCCATTCCCACACCCACGCACACAGCACAGCTGAGCACGGCAGAGCTGCGGGGGCATAATTATATCTCTTTTAACCAGGACAAAATAAGTGTCCCCAGAAATGAGAACAGATTATCATGGACTCTGGCAAAACTCAGTTTGAGTATCACACTCCGCTCTGGTCATCACCTTATAAAAATGTCATTAATCTAACACTTGAAAGGTATGAGGAAAAGCACAGAGGCTGATTCTCAGATCTAAAAGTCTGAGTGTCGTTAAAAGGGCTGGTTATGTATAGCTTAGGAGGGAAGAAAAAAGGAAGGGAAGGGGAGGGGAGGGGGGGGAAAGCATTTAGGACCTGAAATATTTGTGGCGTACATGAATCTATGACGGCAAAATAGCAAAAATCAGAAGCGATATTAAAGGTAAATTTGAGTAGCTGAATATTTTTTTCCAAAAAAACTTAAGTATCAACTAATCATTTAGAATAAAAGATGTGTATACAAACAGCAACCAAAACAAAACAATACAAAAACCAAAAACCCTAACAAAAAACTCACTAGCATCTCAGTATTTTCCTGTAACATGATGGAAATAATAGACTAGCATACATTTACCCATTGGGATAGATTCCCTAATTGTGTTTCTCTCCAAGATTCATGACAATATTCTTCTATTTGATTTTGTTTTTCCACTTTTTACAACAAATTCAACACTGAGTCAAAATCTTTTTAAAAAATAGATGTCTTTAAGAAAAACCATATGGAATGGTGGTATGTTCCCCTATCTTATGATTATGATACACTATACATGAAGGCTTTGCTTCATTCCGAGACTTGTTAGCGAGTACTGACTCTGGATTAGTCAGTGCCTGTGGACAAGGATCCATCCTTCAATCCTTCAATCCTTCAATCCTTCCTTCCTTCCTTCCTTCCTTCCTTCCTTCCTTCCTTCCTTCCTTCCTTCCTTCCTTCCTTCCTTCCTTCCTTCCTCCCTCCCTCCCTTCCTCCCTCCCTCCCGCCCTTCCTCCCTCCCTTCCTTCCTCCCTCCCACTCTCCCTTCCTTCCTTCCTCCCTCCCTCCCTCCCGCCCGCCCTCCCTCCCTTCCTTCCTTCCTCCCTCCCTCCCGCCCTCCCTTCCTTCCTTTCTACATATATTTTCAAGAAGTTGTTTGAGATTACAAGAAAACACAAAACCTGCCATTCTGAATCCATGTCAGTTTAAGGGTCGCATAGCCCGGCAGTACCAAGAGATGCGGCTGGGCGTTGATGTCCTCTGTAATGTTCACCCTCCACAGTGAAATGTTACTCAAATATCCCCTGACCCCTTTGGCTGTCACGTGGCCTCTTTGGAAGACTGGCAGATGCATGTGCAAGTCAAAGCACCCAGCTCCATGCTACATTACCAAGCATCAACACCTACTGCATGTTGGGCCCTGTGCTGGCTGGTAGCCTGGGGTTCAAAGAGGATGAGACTCAGTTCCCTTCCTGAGGACCTGATTGTCTACCTGGGGAAATGATGATGAGGGTGACAATGATGGTTTGATGCTATCATTTATTCGGTCAGTACTGCAGGCCAGCACTATTCTTTGAAAGGCCCATGCATTCCTCACAGCAAGGTAAAGTCTTATTATCCTCATGAGTCAGAGGAAAAGATGTAAGCTTACAAAGCTTAAGTACCTTGACTGAATGTTTTCGGATTGATGTTTGTGTCCTCCCCAAATTCATATACTGAAACTCTAACCTCCAAATGTGATGGTATTTGGACGTGGGGCCTTAGACAGGTAATGAGGTCTAGAGGAGGTCATGAGGGTGGGGCCCCCACAGTGTGATTAGCACCCTTATAGGAAGAGGTGGACAGACCAGAGCTCCTTCTCTCCACCATGTGATGACATAGAGAGAAGGCGGCCATTTGCAAGCCAGAAAGAGAGCCCTCACCAGGAGATGAATCTCTTGGCACACTGATCTTGGACTTCCAGCCTCCAGAACTGCGAGAAGTTCATGGCTGCTGTTTTAAGCTGCCCAGCCTACGGTGTTTTGTTACAGAAGCCTGAGCTAAGACACCAAGGTGACACTTAGGAAGCACAGAGTCAAGAGTCAAACCCAGCTGGCTTGACTCCACCCCATTATATAATGCTGAGATGGCAGAGTATGTGTTATCAGAGCAGAAACTATGCTGATACCTGGATTGAGTAGCTTTATTCATTGGCTGTGACATCATCCACTCCGAATGGTTGGTGCTCACCAGTTCAACTGTTAAAAAATCGACTATCTCCCCTTTGGGGAGGCCCTTGGTAAAGAGAGATGCCTCTAGCTCAGCCTTGGATGGTGAACAGGCAAAGATACCTAGGTAAGAGGCAGGTCAGCCAGCGAGCAACCCTGAGCACGCTGGACAAAGGGAGCAGCCTGAGAAAAGACATGGACGGGAGAAAAGAGCATGAGGTAACCACAGTCCATCCTGGCCAACTGCAGGTCCAGCTGGCATGGGGGGTCAGAGGGTGGAGGAGGCAAGAAGGTGAGGTTCAAGAGACAGAAGCTTTGTGGATGAAGCTGAAGCCTCTGAACAATAATTTGTGTCTCGTCCAAATCCTATTAGATATTCAATACAGCTACACACTACGCAGAGTTTCCACTGACATCAGTCAACATTTATTAAGCACGCTAGAAGGCTCCACAGAAATGACGAAACTGTGCAAGCGGTCTGCCATCCAACTTAAGGAGAGGTAACTGCAAAACCAAGAAAAATTGAGAGAGATGGATACGTGTTGATCTTAGGATGTCTGAAAACCTTGAAAAGTCTCAGAGACATGTGAAGGGCATATGAATCAAATTCAACTGATCTTCTCTTGGAAGAGAACAGAGGGCACATGGGTGCCAACTTTTAGGAACCTGCTCTTTCCATGCACATCCTCTACTCCCAGCACCCACCCGCATAAATCATGTCCTCAAAACATGCTAATTAGAATGTGGCCAGTGCTTCCTGTTGGGAGGCAACCTGAGAGCTTAGCTGGAGAAACAAACCGAAGAACCCTGAAATTAATGAGTGCTTCACATCTTCCAAAGGGATCTGAAGCTTTACTGCTTTAAAAGTTCATTAAAAATTTTTAAAAAATAGAAATGAAGGAAGGAAGGGACGGAGGGAGGGAGGGAGGGAGGGAGGGGAGGGAAGAAAAGGTAGCAGATGTGGTGAACGTACACAATGACAGATTCCAAATGGCATTCTAGTACATGAATGTACTAGTAAACCTAACTCCCCAAAGTGGGAAATCCAACCCAGGGAGCCTAGGAATCACAGAGTGGATAGACGATCACGAATCAATCAGCAATTGCAGAATCCTTTAAAAATACATACTCTGTACGAACGTGCGTGTGTATGTCTGCGCACGTAGGTATGTCCCAACTCAGAGTGTCAAAGAACACTCATTTTCCCAGATTGCGAGTTACCAAAGTCCCTTCGTTGGTTGTTCACGTGCAATCCTCTGTAATTCAGAAGACGGAAGAAGCCAAATCCTCACACTAGCACACTGTTTGCCTGTCCGTTTCTTTACAAACCTCTGAAATACAGTGCAAGTTACTGAAAACCAGGGGAGCCCCTCCACGTGTCCTGAGTTCAACAAAAGTCCGCGCTCTGCCTGTGATGTTTTCTAAGTGTCTGAATGCATAGTCCACGGGGCATTACTGTCTCTTCTGGCATTATGACAAAATGACGGAGCACTTGTCTTTTTGGATCTTGGGCTGTCATTTGTCTTTTTCTATGGAGTTTTCTCTCCTGCATAAGATGATTTGTCTCTGAAAAGAAAGTCTTCATCTAGTTATTCCTCAGAGGAGAGCAAATATAGTTTTATATCCATCCCCACCTTCTTCCACACTTGATATTATGCCCCACTTCAGTTGGGATTAGGCAGGCTTACCAATTAGAACCGAACGTCCTGTCCGGCAGGCAAGAGTCACGCGGAAGCAACAGCTGAAGGTAAAATTCTCCACTGCTGCAGAATTTGTCAAGGCAATTACGGCGGCCGTGAGTGACGCTTTAACCAGCTGTTGACGATTAATGCATTTTGCCAATAAGTACGCCTCCAAGAGTGCCAGGTGATGCAAGGGGTTCCCCTAATACTTTGAGGGGATGTTTTCTATACTGACAAGTTGATGGCTCATTATGAACTGCCAGGGTGCTGCCATTCTCAAATGTGGAGAACAATCGCGGCTACTTGTGGGCACACAAATGCACTAGCTTACCATCTGTGGTTGGGTGTGTTGACCCTGATATGTCTTAGGTGGGCTGCTATTTGACACACCTAGGGGGACACTGCACATCAGCTGGGAATAAAGCTGTGCTCCGATAGGAACTTCCTGAGTATCTCAGCATAGTGTTGACAACTCAAGGCACTAGGCACCCAAAGCTCTGAAGGAAAGTAACAAAGGACCTGCTGAGAAAACTGTATGAGGACTCCCCTTCTTAATGCCCAACTCAGTGGTTAAAGGCTCCAGAAATCTGCATAAGGGCAGAGGGACTACTTGGAAGCAAAGGAAATGAGACCTCAACTCTTTCCCTCTAGAAGAACCACAGCCTCTCTGGTACCATGACATTTGCTGGACGAACAGGATACCAAGGGTCCCTGAGAGAGAATGCGTCTTGATGGGAATGAGGGTGGTGGGCTGCTGATCCGGGGGAGGGGGCAAGTTGAAGTCCATATGTGACTGAACTACTGCACATGGGAACAGTGACCCAGGAGTTGACAAGAGCTCCTGCATGGCGCGCCTGCATGCATGGGGCACGACGTCAACGGCCTCTTCCTTCTCACTTTCCCAACAAAGCTCTAAGAAACTGTCCTCACAGCTGCGGGGCAAAGGAAGTCAAGGCAACCTGTTAGCGGACCCATGTGTTCCCTTTCTAGAAGGCATGTGGAAGCTGGAGAGCCCTCTTATACTGGATTAAATACCTGGGATTCTTGCAAAACTGATGGGAGGAAGGAAAGAAACAGAAGCACCAAAATGCAAAGGGAAGGTAGGAAGGGGTAGTGGCAGGGGCAGCAGGGTAGTCAGGGTGGAGGGATGCGCTTCAGTTATCAATGTGAAAATTAAGAATAGATTTTTACCTCATTTGTACCTGCTGGGGAAGCTAATCATACCAACTACAATAAAAACGTTTTCATTCAAAAGATGCTTTTTTTTTCCTTCCCAGAGTACTACGGTGATTTGTTCAGCTTTCCACTGGCTTTGCTTTTGTTTCTATTTTCCCTCCAAAATACCTGACTTGTAAAAACATTCTGCTCAGACAGCCGCTGCAAGTAAAGGACACACGGTCTAAAGCAAGCCGTGCCGGAGAAGCATGTGTATATTTTCTCCTCTGACTTGAGACTGCCTCTGAGAAGGGCACAGGGGGAAATGGGAAGAGATCGCTCCTTCTGTGCATGGACCACCAGGTATCCCTGGTGGTCCACGGCGTCCGTAGCTCATCAGGCACAGTTAGTGCGAAGCCTGCGACCCATGGGGCCATAAAACTCCCTGTAAGAATTCATGAGGTCCTGAGAGTTCTCCTAGGTACATTTAGATCAAGTGCATGACACGTCCCTGTAATGGTGGCACTGGCTAACAGGCTAACAGAATTTAGATGGCTCCGGCAAGGCACACAGTTACATCACGCATGTTCCAATGAGGGGCTATCACTGAGGCTGACGGGCGGACACAGAATAGCGATTTAGGCAGGGAGTCAAGACCACACACAAGGGCACTGGGAAGAGTAGGCACGTCGAGCCTCAGTGTACTCATCTTTGAAGTGGGGATATTATTAGTGACCGCTTAGGTCTGCTGTGAGGATTACACGGGACAAATGCTAGGCTCCGTGCAGGAAATGAGAGGCGGTGGCTTGTCTTCCTGTTGGAGCTTACGTTTAAATCAATGATGCACTGATGAAGAAATCTCTGCTTCCCACATCCGTGGATAGACTTCGGTCTCCCTCTCCTGTTGGCTGCTGACTTTTCTAACATGAGAAAAGGACATGATGTCCTTTTAGGACATCAGACATTCACAGACGCCCACACTTTTAGTAACCAATGACTAAATACGTAACGATCAAATTCTGCTATCAATTCAATAATGCTTTAAAATGAGTTTCTGTTTTACACATCACGATAGCTTTTCCCCACATCTGAAAACTATTTGCACCTACATGCAAGACCTGTTATTTATTCCGTCTAGAATACAATACTCGCAGCATCTACGGATTGGAAGAAACCTTATGGTAACCCCTGGGTACCAAGGGAATCCACAGTCCAGAGGGGGGAATCATTGCTCTCAGGGAGGACCAGAGGTCTGGGGTCCTTGTGAGTGTCTAAGGAGGAGGAGATTTAGAGAGGCTGGCAGAGGGGATGAGCCTGAGGCTGAATTCCATGGGTGCTAAAAAAAAAAAAAAAAAAAAGCAGAGGGGAGTTGCTGTAGGGAGCTCAAGTTGGTTGGGCCCCGGCTCTAGAAAATTCTCCAAATGGGAGGAGGGGATGCCTTTTGATGACACGCAGGATTCTGGGAGAAGATGGGGTGCCTGAGCTGGCTGACTTTAATTCAGGAGTGAACATGAGAAGGGAAAAAGGGAGAACCAACCCCTAGAGCAGTGCTCCAATGAAACTTTTTGCAGCGATGGAAATGTTCTATTTCTATCTGTGCCATACCCAATATGGTAGCGACGCTGAGCACTGGAAACGTGGCCCGTGCAATTCATGGAGTGACTTTTAAAATTTGTACATGATTTAATTCATTTTAATAACTACAGGTGGCTAGTGGCTACCACCGCTCTAAAGTTTGTTCGGGCCTGTTTGAAGAGATCCTGATTACATAAGAGCAAATTCTCCTTCAGAGAATCGCCTAGAGGCTGTTAAAGGCTGGCAACCTGCAATCGAAGGAAATATGTCTTACCGGGAGTCACAAGATGCTCCTAAATAAAAGTGAGTTGCTTTTACCCCATGGCACTCTGCTTTGGCCACCTTCGAATCGGTTTTTAGCCACTGTTACTCATTAGAAACAGTGTAGACACAGAAACATTTCAAATAAACCTGAGCCCTGGACGTTGAAGCTGTCATTGTTTTTACATGGCCTCATGATTCAACGATTAATGGACCTTAAAACCATCATAAAATATCAAGGCCCTTGCTCAAGCTTAGAAGAACAGGAGTAGTTTTACTTCGGCTCCAGTCTTCTGGTTTTAAATTCATGGGGTGTCACCGAGCTCTGTAAACACTTTTAACTATCTTGACATTGTCGTATGAGATGCTGTTAACCTGTTTCCTCCCTGACTTTCGCTGGCCAGCAGCAGGTTGCGACTCAATGGAAAATTCATGAAAACAGCAAGGATGTACTTGGCGACACAGATGAGGACACAGTAACCCTAAATAATGGAGATGATGCGCAGATCCCGATTCAATAAACTAACTCACCGAAGATTTACTGAGCGTCCAGTCTACACCCAGCACTCGGGGGACACAATCCACAGTGCAGAGGCGTGGGGTCAGCACTGGTGTCCCCCACTTTACAGATGAACACACTGAGGCCCATTCGGGCAGTGAGCAATGACTGGGCAGAGGCGGGACTCAAAACCAGGTTTTCTGACTCCCAAATAATACTTTTTCCAATACACCACTTCAGGATATTAACCTTTCCGTGATGACCTGCGGCAGACTGCATTTTTCAAAAGTGGCCACAGCATTATTCCCAGGCCTGCACTGTCTTCCAGAACCCCCATTGCCTGATCAAGAGGTGGAATCTATTTCCTCTTCCTGTAAACCTGGGAAGGCCGCTGTGACCTCCTGGACACACGGAATGGAGAAAAACCAACCTCCGTGACTTCTGTGGCTAGGTCATAAAAGGCAATACAGAGTCAGCTTAGCTCTCTCTTGGGACACTCACTTTTGGAATCAGTCGCCATCTTGGGAGGAAGAGCAAGCTACATAGAAACCGTGTATAGGCGCTCCAGCCAACGGTCAGGGTCATGCCCCAGATTCATGGGTGAACAATGCTCAGATGACCCCAGCCCCCAACTTTCAAGCTGCCCCAGCTGATGCTGATGGGAGCAGAGATAAGGTGCTCCTGCCAAGCCCTGGTGAAACCACAGATTCCTGAACAACATAAATGTCGTCATTTGCAACCGCTACATTTTGGGGTGGCTTGCTATACGACAATAGTTACTGGAACACGGTACAATGTGAATGAAACTCTACAGAATAGGCAAATGAATTAATTCCCTCAGCAAAGATATCCAATGGCTAGATGATGAGTTCCTATGAAAGAAAGTCTGGGAGGAAAAAGATAAAGATCTGGAAGGCTTCTTATATCTCGGAATTAAACGGAACATCTGAAGGAAAAGACAACAGAATGCCTAATGAACACATTGCATAGTTTAGAGTTATGGGATTGTATGTTTATTGCTTTGACTGGGAAGATCTATTTAGAGCCTCAAATGGCTTTGGACTAATTTACTAGTTTGGTTCTGAAACACTTCTTGGTTTAAGTGAATCTTCCACTTCCATCTCTTGTGGGTTCCAGGTAGCACTGAGTTCATTCTACAATGTTCAGAAGATGCGAATAAATGTTGCTGGAATGCTAGAAAAGGGATCCAATAAGGCAAGAGGACATACTACTTATTTCTATATTTGCAGATCCTGAAAAAGTCCCTAATAGTTTTTGGAGGAATTGATTGAAAACTGGATACCCTCATGGAGACACAGCCATACAAACAGTTAAAGGGGGTTGGCAAATCGTGACAGTGACTTCTATTGGACAATCACACGTTTCACCACAGTGAGAGGTTCTTTGTGTCTCATCAATGAATAACCTAGGCTCCAAAGTGGAACTTACCATTTTCTCTACACCCTTGAGGTGGCTTCTATCCGTGTCATCTTCTAGTCCACCAGCCAGAGGTGCTGGTGAACTCATTACATGGCTCTCCAACACATTTTTCCTTTCCTGGTTGAGATTCCTTTGCCTATCTTAAATACTTTAGAGTCTATTTCTTACATTTTAATATTTTTGACAGCAATCTTCTTAACTTCATTTATGTGACTATATACACACACACCTTTTGAGTTTCAAGATGTATATCAAGGGCTTCCCTGGTGGCGCAGTGGTTGAGAGTCCGCCTGCTGATGCAGGGGACACGGGTTCGTGCCCCGGTCCGGGAAGATCCCACATGCTGCGGAGCGGCTGGGCCCGTGAGCCGTGGCCGCTGCGCCTGCGCGTCCGGAGCCTGTGCTCCGCAGCAGGAGAGGCCACAGCAGTGAGAGGCCTGCGTACCAAAAAAAAAAAAGAAAAAAAAAAAAATGTATATTAAGTATCAGGAGAAAGAGACATTTTGCACGAGCTTCCCAAATGCAGATGGAAACCATCCCTAGGTATCAGGAGCAATATTTAAACCTTTCAGGAGCTGTGACTTTTGAAGAAATTTAGATTAATTGGGTTGCTTTTAAAACCCATAGTACTGCCACGCTTACATCCTTAGAATCACAAAACGCCTAAGGTATAAACAGGATTTTTTTTTTTCCTTTTTATTGATGGCTGTGAATTTTCTATGCACACCTGTACTATCAAGGTAACTTTTGCTATAAACAGCATTTTAAAATTATCACATAAAAAACTATCAAGCACTAAATTAGAAAAAAACAGAAATTCGAAAGTGATAGTTAAATTTATGAAGCAATTCTGCTACACTCAAAGGCTCATTGCTTGACACGTAAAAAAAATGTCGAGCTGCGTGCAAGGCCTGGGTATGCATTTCTCTCCAGCGGGGCACTGCAATCCGCGTCACGCTCCGAATGAGAGCCACACGCAGAACATATGCTCTTCGGATGTGCGCTTGTTTGCATGACTCATGAAGATAATATTCAAAGTCTTTCCTCATCATTTCGATTCTTCCATTTTTCTATTTTTTTTTTTTTTAACTTGGCTGAGTGCCTTTTTTTGCTACCTCCAAGAGCTGTTAATTTTGCTCGCTGCCGAGCAAAAGTCAAAGTCAGAGTCTAAACAGCTTGTAATGAGTTTTCAATGGCCCATCTCAATGAAATTGAGGGCAAAGACCAGCCGGCTCGGGCAACGTCAGCCCTTGGAATTTATTAGCGCGGGTGAGCTGTGCTCGGGAAGGCGCGGCAGAGGAGGGGCTCGAGTTCCTGGGCTCTCCAAGAAGAGCCGGGCCCTTATTAAAAAGTGGTGACAGCAGACCTATCTGCCACCGACCGCCCCTGTCGCAGGGTCACACCTGGTTGGGAAATGAAGGAGAGAGAAGTCTCGTGCGAGAAAGAAGCGTTTCCATCCTGTGGTGATATGGTTACTCCTCTCTGCAGAAGGAGGCGGTATTCAGTCAGGAGTTCTGACTTTTCTTGGTTCAATTCTGTTTAAGTTTCTCTGTCGCCCCCGTTTCCAACAGATCCCTTCTGATTTCACTTCCAAGAACACCCTTTAGAATCCCGTAATGCTTTTCTGCACAAACGCAAAATCTCCACAAAAACCAGAATTCTGCATGAGCCTGACAAATAAATTCTGCACTTGAGGGTGGAAATCAATTTGACAATAGCTTCTTTGGCCAAGAGGAAGGCACTGCAAAGCCACTAAACGAAACACACCAGAGCGACGTGGTGGTTTGGGGCGCGGGGAACACCTTAGTTCCGTGTGGCCACACGTTTTTATTTTAGGAGGAATCCGTGGAGTTTGTGTTAAGGGCTGAAACACCCCGAGAGTGGAATAAATTAGGACTGGTGGATCCTCTGAGAAAATTCTTTTCTGTATTGGATGTTAACTTATGATTCTTTTTTTTTTTTTTTTTACAGAACACCTACTAAACGCCAGCAGCCACAGTGCGAGCCCCGAGGAATCCTATGGCAGGCCTGGTGATGAAAGTCAACGCATCTCTTTCCCCCTCGCATTCATTGCTTCACCCATCCATTCATTGATTCTGTCCATCACTGTATTCACAGATTTAATTACATAGGTGCTGAGAACAAAGTTATGGACTAGGTTTGGGGGGTGGGACAGGGACCCTGTGGCCTCTATCCTCAAGCTAATTTAAACTCTAGCGGCACAGAAAATTCCAGATTAATCTAGTGGATTTCCAAAGCCTTCCGCATGCCACTAACTTCTCGTTTATTTAAATAGACGCGTTTTCCCAGCATTCACCTGGTCCCCTTCCATTCACAGAACTACCCTCACTCTCTGCACTCCATCAGGTCCCTTTCCACATCCCACAGCACTGCTGGGAAAATTAAACATACGCTAAATGTCTTACACAGAGCCCGTGTAAGAACGTGCTGTATGCATTCAGTAAATATCAGCCCCCCAAAAAACCCTAAACCCCCAAAACCCACTGCTCTTTGTGTATAACATACCTGTATATTTAAAAAGCTTGTCTGGTCGAAGAGTGAGAATCACTCATCTGCACATCCTGAGTCATTTTCACAATGACAATAATGCTAATAACAATAACAGTAAGAAGCCAGGGGCAGCAGAAGCAATTTCTGTGCGCCAGACTCTGTGATAGGCCCTTTACACTTACTACCTCATTAAATTCTCATTGAACCTGCAAGTCAGGTACTATTTTTATTCCATTTTGCTGATAAAAGGTTGACAGAGGTTAAGTGATTTACCCCAAATCACAAAACCAGTGCATTTCAGATCAGGGGGATCTGACTTCAAAAACATACAAGATAGCAAAACCCTGTTTAGATTGTAAATCCTACACAGCTTTAATCTTCTAAGAGAAAATTGAAACGTCCCTCTGTCTAAAGTGAAATGTAATTGATCCGTATCCACTAAGGAGGGGGACTTAGGGTGTGGGTGCACGTGCTCAAAATAGGTCTGCACCCGAAACGCACCACCGACTTTAAATCTGTAGGTAATTTTGTTCAGGAACAAAGTGAAGGGCAGAAACTGAATGGGTGGAGGGGAATTCAAGACTCCCCCTCCCCAACGAAAGACCAGGCTCCTTATCCATTTTCAACTGCATTCAAATGCTGGGGGCATTAATATCCTCACAGGAAGTGTTATTTAAAAATGAGAAAGAAAGAGAATTGCATATACAACTGCGCAGAAAACGGTAGCATGGAAGACATCCACTATTACACGGGGCAAGGCTTACGTGCTTACCATTTTTGTCTTTTCCAAAACTTCCGTAAGAGAGTTTGCTGCTTAGTGTTTTATATTGGGGAACACCTTGCTCTAATGTTCTAAACTATCAGACTGTTCAAGAAGAAAAACAGTCAAGTGAGGGCTGGCGGGTGGTGGTGGGGAATGTAATCTCTGGTGAAGTTTGCTACGGTTGCAACAAACCCGACATAGACTAGACACACAGACCTTAGTCTACCGAGCATTTGGATTTTTGAATAATTCTCTCATTCTCAAAAGTGACCTGAAATTAGAACTCCCACGTGAACCTCACCCTAAATGTCTGCCGTTGAATCCTGGCTGTTTCTTGCCTCCCCTCTGGTTGCCAGCTGACGTTGCAAACCATTTAGCAGAGGAAGCAAATGACAAATCCTACGGGTCAGGGACAGTCTCTGCATGGCAGTGCATGTCACAGGCCAATTCTGATCACATGCACTTAACTGTTCCCCAGTCCTCCAAATTCTTAGGAGAAGGAAGACGCTGAGACTAACAACCTCTTTGGGGGTGATTTTCACACTCAGTGTCTAGAGGTTCCTACACAATCAGAATCCGCAGGTATCAACTCCATCTGGTCTCTGCTTTCCAAGCAAAATCTCAGAGCAACATATGTGTCTTTATGCTGAAAGCACATGGCATGCATTGCTGGAAAGCCCGGCCCTTCCCTGGCATTCCTCTGAAATACCGTGGCTGAAAAGCCCGACTTCTTTTTTTGCCACGGAACAGTGAACATTTATACAATCATTAAAATCGCATCTCCCACCATATTTTTTCTCCTTCTCAGTTTTAATACATTTTTATAATTGCATTGAAGATATTCTAACCCTGTTTTTAGTGCAAAGATAAAATTTATGAACCGTGACAAACTTATCATGTCAGACCCAAAACGGAGGAGAGCAATGTACTGGTGAAACCCAAGTGTTAGCTCCCTCTTGCCACTTCAATGCGGAGGGAGAGAAAACAAGTTAATCTGAACCCCAGTCCTGGAATTCCAGTGGGGGAGGTTCCCAACTCCTGCTCCAAAGCCAGGACGCATTTCAAGGAATAGCATTCATTTGCACAAAAATATCTCTTTAGTTACATGTGTAAATGGAACCACGTTGATATGTGTTTTCAATTTTTCTGTCGGCTGTAATTCTGTCAACACAACCAAAGGTATCTAATTAGATTTGTTCTCTCAATGACTCATCCACTTCCCTCTTTCTCTTTTTCATGTTTCCTTTAAAGTGTGTCTCTGGAGGACATCAAGTGATGGGGCAGAATGGGGTAGCAGAAAGGACAGCAAGTAAGCATCAGAGAACTTGGGGTTCAGAGGGCAGTTGGGCCAACAGGGAGCTGAATGACCTTGAACCATTTCCTTCATCTCTCTGGGCTTTGCTCCCCCTCATCTATATAAGGAAGGATTTGCAGCGGGTTTCCGCGCTCTACAGTGAGATGTCACAAAGAGGTTATTTCAAATCAAACACCTCCAGCTTTCAGGCTGTATCGCTGGTGAGAAAAATCACTTTTACAAGAAAATCTGCCATGTTGATGAGTTCTTGAAAATTCAGCCACCCCATGTGTGGGAATGTGTGTTTACAAACCCGGATGGACACCCAGGAAACACAAAAACGGTTTTTGTAAGCATCTGCACTGGAGTTTTCGTTCCTCCTGGTAGAGGGTACCCTGGCCATGAACTCTCTGCTAAAAAAAAAAAAAAAAAAAAAAGAACGAGACGGAAGACTCACTCTAGACGACCTTTTCTGCACTGCCTCCTCTTTTCTTTAGAAATGGAGGATTTTCCATATTTTCTAGCTTTACACGATAGCCTTGAAGAAGACACAGATGCCAGGGGCCATAATGAAGTGGAGGTAATCTACACAATTTAAAAACACTTATTGTAACAAAATGGATTGGCGAGGTAGGGGCCGCACAAGCACACATAAATGAAACGCAGCCCACCGGAAAAGCATTTTGCTCTCACTGTCATTTACGGCTCCTGAATTAATAGACCAAGAAAAGACACCACTGGCCCCAACAAAATGCCGTAAAACCACTGGCAGCGCGTGGTGTCTCAAACTTTAATTCCCCCGGGGAGAAAAGGACACTGCCTGATCTGTATTCAGTCCTGACATTGGCCACATCTGATATGGAACATTAGCTTCTAAGCCTCTCAATAGACTAGTGTCCTTCAGTTTATATTACTTTATGTTAATAGTAGAAGAATTACATACAACATCATTTATCATTGTTATACTCTGCTATACATCCCCTAGCTTATTCTAATATATTTATTTACCCCTGAGATGCTGAGAAATTAAAAATATGTATGTATCAGGAAAAACCTAGAGGGAGAGAATCACTGTAAATCTCTTTAAAAAGACAAAAAGAGAAACCCCCCCAAAAACCTCCCTTGTGGGAAAATATATAGCTAAGCTTGGGAATGATAAGGGGCCTCGTGCCTAAGGACTCAAGTATGGGCTGTGCGGTAATTCCAGAGCGTGAGTACATGACAGAACGTGGCATATTATGATAATAGAGCTTTTGTTCCCTCATCTCACCAGTTTTTTTCATTTCTCAATTACATCCTTGGGTCCCTCTCATGCTGTTATTAGCTTTTTTGACATCTGACCTCTAGCCAGGGAAAGGCAAGATTTTTTTCTTTTCCCTTGGAAAAGCAGTCAACCTGCACCTGACCCTCACTCTTTTTGACCCAGATTCCACAAGCACTCAGCAGAACCTCAGTTTGGATTAAAAACAGCAATGATGTCCTTGCATTTGGTGCCTCAACTTCTGCAAAGTGGTTTTGCTGACGTTACAGACACAATGCCGTGGGTTTAAAGGAGCACCAACCTGGGTGCCATGGTCTTTGGGTTCCAGGAGCTCTTCATCCCAGTCTCAAGAAGCAGGACAGATGTCCCCACTTTTCACATGAGCAAATAGAAGCTCAGGAATACTGACTTGACTTAGGTGGCCCCACGTTGGAAGAGAGGCAGAAACAGGAGAAGGAAGTGGGGCGGGGTGGGGGGGAGGAGGTCGGGTCATGCTTAGCGCCCCCGTCTGGATGAACATCTCTACCAACGAGGGTCACCGGAATGGATCCACTTTAGGGATCTGGGGAAATGAATATAAGCTTGTGGCTGTCAGGGCTGCCTCTTTATATCTGATTTTTATTTATTTTTTGCCATGTTGACAGTTAAAAACAAAAATGCATACTTTGAGTAATGCATAGTTATACAATATATTCTTCTAATTTTGTCTTCTTGTTCAGGTTCGGGGCGGGTGGCTGTCTCGAGACAATCCCTTGCTTTTAGCAGGTACACTCGGTTACAAGGTACTTTCACAGATTGTGTCATGTCATCCTCACCCAACACTGCAGGCAGCGCAGGTACAATGTTCCCAATTCTATTGATAAGGAAATTTAAGACAGATATTCACTGAGCAGCCCAAGCTCACCCAGCAATGAATGGCTGAGCGGCTGAGCAGGGAGTTGAAGCACAGTTCTGGCTCCTAGCCCAGGCAGGGCTCCTTCTAGTACATTTGCAGTGATACTAATAAACAGATATATGTGTGATGAATATGGACAATACTTAATTTTCTCCAAAAAGCAAAACACAACCGGTGTCATTTACACAAGGATGGACAATTTAAAAGCTATACAGTAAGCAATCAACACTAGAGAGCAAGGCAGAGAAGGCAATCAGCCAGTGCAAACATTTCTCTTGTCTCCTGAAGGTGTGCTGAACTACATTTCCCAGGCTCCCTTGCAGTGGGGGATGACCACATGAGTGGGTTCTGGCCAATGGAAAGTAGGTGGAAGTGATCTCACTGCTTCTAGGCTCGGCCCATTAAAAACCTCCTAGGAGCCTTGTTCTTTCTCTTCCCTTGCCTGATATCTGGATTCTGAGGATCCAGCAGAGGATTTGGAGGCTCTAGCGGAGGGCCATGCCCGAATGTCAAAGCCTGGGTCCCTGAATCACGGTGTGGGCGGCCAGCTGCTGAACGTCTGCATTGACTGCTGTGTGAACAAGAAATCAACTTCAGTTCTGGGAACTGTTTGTTAAAGCAGTTAGCCAATCCCGATTAAAGAAGAAGGTTCCGGAAGAAGTGCAAGGAGTGTTTCTCAACTGACAGCTAGATATATATTCAGAGCCATTCTCATCACCAGTCTAAAGCATTCACCATACCCTCTTCGAGCAAGCACTGACAGGCACTGCCCTCGCAGGTCTTGGATCCTGAAGGTTTAAACATTTACAACAGGTTCTCTGTCTTGTCTTAGACATCGTCTGCTTTTCTTTTTCATCAACTACCTTTCATTTTTCTCACTAACTTAAACTTTACATTTTGCATCCATTTGACAACGACGATGGTGATGATGATAATGATAATGATAGCTAGCATTTGTTGGGCACCTACTATATGCCAGCCACTCTTCTAGATTCTTTACACACTATATTTCACTCCATCCTCAAATGTATTTGGTAGGTGCCATTATAGCCCTTATTTTACAGATGAGAAAATGGTAGTTTAGAAACATAAAGGACCTGCCCACTAGACCTTATCCCCAGAGCCTAGTCCACTGCAGGCTGTATATTCATTGGATAAAAGAATGACAGTTCAAGAGCGAAGTTTGGAAATTAATGTTAAATTGGTAGTGAGGCTTGGCGCTGTTAGACAGTATTTTCTGAGAAATCTGTGTGAGAAACTGTACTTTAAATTCTTTTATAGAATCATGAAGACCCAGCAGTAGCCTAAAGTCCCAAGTTTGATGTAGAGGCGCTTGTAAGTACTCACGCCATCAAGAACATTTTGAAGAAAACTCTTTGCTGCAGTTCATGGGTGGCCCTCGCATTTCAAAGGCTTCCTTCTCACCCCCCAACCCCCCCGCATTCGGCCATAGAACATCTGGGCAGAGGGGCAGAGCGGTAAAGAGGTAGCTTTCTGGGGCCAGACTGCTGGACTTAAGACCTCCACTTGAGATCATGGGTACGTTAGCTAAAGTGTTATCCTTGAATGTAGAAAGAAAGTATCTGCGAAGTGTAAATGACATACTCTCTGTAAAGCACTTAGCACACTATCTACCATCTTTTGAGCACTCAGTAAATTCAGGCTACCCTAACCATCATCATCTTTATCAAAATCACCGCTGCCTTCACTGCCATCAGCACCATCTTTCAAAGAGGGGATGTCCTCAGCCAGCAACACAGAAAATGGGTTGACTGAAGAAAGTGCCGCCTGTAGGCAGCCTGAAGACTCCAACTCCCATTATTTGTAGACTTCTCAAAATTCCTGGATGATGATGATGAGATTAAATAATCAACCACGGATATTTGCAGTGTGACAGGCAAGGAGTTAATGTACAAAAGGAGAGTCATTTCTTTGTCACTGACTCAGCCAAGGGCAGACAGGTACCAGCAGCCACAGATGACAGCTATATGCCCCTTTCCTGCTGCTTCTGCAATAGACAGGTCCTGCCTGGGCTCACTGCCTGAAGACAAGGGGCTGCATCTTCCCTGGCCAGAGTGTCACCGTGATACTAGCGTTAATACTAACAGTAGGCGTGCTAACAATGACAACGATAGCAGTAATGATAGTAGCAGCTGTAATTTACTGAGGGTTCGATATGGGGCAGGAATTGTGATGAACTCATGAAGACCTCACCTCCCTAAGTCTCCCAGCAACGCTAAGAGGTAAGTAGATACTATTTACCCTTTTTTTTGGGGGGGGGGGCTTGGGGAAATTGATATTCAGAGAGTTCAGGTATTTTGCCTACGGGGACACAGATAGTGGGATTCAAATCCAGGTCACTGCAACTCACAAGCCCGGGTTATTAAGAACTTGACCATATGGCATGAGCGTTTCTGAGCCCTGCCTGCTGTAAATCCTCTTCCACACCAAAAACGTCCGTGTCCCGGACCTGGATTCCTCTTAAGAACTGTCCTAGGCCATGGTTACCCCCACTGAAATGATGAACTGCCTTTGGAACATTTCTGAATGAAATCATAAATCATTTCCATAATGGCTGAAGAGTCTGAAACAATACAATTTTGCCGGGCGCTCTTTGAACGTGCCGCATAATTTTTAAACAATAAAGGTTACCTCGCGTGTACTATAGCTGTGTTTTATGCTAACAACCAGAATCATTTAATCATTATGGGCTAATGACCTGCAAAACTTTGTTTTAAAAATGAAGTCATAGCTGGGCTTCTGGAAGGCAAAACTGGATCAAAAATGAGGAAAGTCAATGTTCAATTTGTATTCGTGAGTTGGGAGCAACCGAACAGTCTCTGTTGTATGTGACCAACTTTGAGTAGTAAAAGGATATTTGCGTCTGAACTAGAAGCAAAAGGAAATTCTGCATCTTATAGGTCTTACTGGTATCACTTAAGCATCAACAGGATAAAGAGATCCCTGCTCCAGCATCACTGCTATCAACAGAGGTTTGGATCTATGTCTTTCCTTCCTTCTCCACACTGCCCTCCACCCTTCTAAGTTTGGGAGTTGCTACTGCTAAACCTCAAAATGTCCAGCGTGAGCAGAGAACAGAGCTGTGGACGATCGTAGCTCCCTACTGGGGATCCTGGTCAGTGACATGGTCTTCCTGGGCTGTCCCTTCCCTGACCACTCTCTGCTCCTCTGGCAGAACCACCAAACACATCCTCAGTCATCCCACACCGCTCTGGTCAACCTTGATCTTAGATGTCTACAGGTGAGATGCCCCTCATGGACTTGTGTTGCAAGCTCTGTTACTTGCCTGTCCCAAGCCTATCCTTCCACCTTCCTTGCTAACAGAACTGTGGTTCTGTTTGGGGGGCAAAGCCCTTCGGGGATGAATTGGAGTCAATCTAAGCCAATCGTTAATACAACTGTATTGATGTCCCCAATTCTTCCCTACACCCTTACCCATGCCCTCTGCCATACAAATTTGCGGTGCCCACCATCTGTAGGTGGGACGTAATTCCTCATCCCTGAATGTGACTATATGACTTGCTGTGAGTCTTAGATATGACACCCAAAACACAAGTAACAAAAGAAAAAAGAAAAAGAGATAAACTGGAGTTCATTAAAATTTAAAACCTTTGGGCTTCCCTGGTGGCGCAGTGGTTGAGAGTCCGCCTGCCGATGCAGGGGACACGGGTTTGTGCCCCGGTCCGGGAAGATCCCACATGCCGCAGAGCGGCTGGGCCCGTGAGCCATGGCCGCTGAGCCTGCGCGTCCGGAGCCTGTGCTCCGTGACGGGAGAGGCCACAACAGTGAGAGGCCCGCGTACCGCCAAAAAAAAAAAATTTAAAACCTTTGTTCATCAAAGGATACTCTCGAAGAGAGTAAAAAGATAACCTACAGAATGAGAGAAAATATTTACCAGCTGTCTATTTGATAAGGTTCTAGTATCCAGAATATTATAGGCCAACAACAAAAGACAAACAACCCATGTAAAAACGGGCAAAGAACTTGAATAAACATTTCTCTAAAGGAGAGATGCAAGTGACCAATAAGCACATAAAAAGATGCTCAACGTCATTAGTCACTAGGGAAATGCTGATCAAAACCACAATGAGGGCTCCCCTGGTGGCGCAGTGGTTGAGAATCTGCCTGGTAATGCAGGGGACACGGGTTCGAGCTCTGGTCTGGGAAGAGCCCACATGCCGCAAAGCAACTAGGCCCATGAGCCACAACTATTGAGCCTGCGCGTCTGGAGCCTGTGCTCCACAACAAGAGAGGTCGCGACAGTGAGAGGCCTGCGCACTGCGATGAAGAGTGGCCCCTGCTTGCCACAATTAGAGAAAGCCCTGGCACAGAAACGAAGACCCAACACAGCCAAAAATAAATAAATAAACAAATGTGGGGTTTAAAGAAAAAGAAAAAAAACACAATGAGACACTATTTCACATCTACTAAGATGGCTATAATAAAAGCAACAAACAAATAAACAAACAAAACTATAAGTGTAGGCAAGATGTGGAGAAATTGGAACCCTCATACATATGAGTGGGAATGTAAAATGATGCAGACACTATAGAAAACCGATTTGGTGGCTTCTCAGAAAGTTAAACATAGAATTGCCATATGATCAGGAAATTCCATTCCTCAGTGTATACCCAAGAGAACAGAAAATAGGTATTCAAGCAAAATGATGATAGCATCATAAAAACGTCCAGAAAGTGGATAAAACTCAATGCCCATCAGCTGGTGAATGGATAAATAAAATGTGGTTCACCCACACAGTGGAATATTATTTAGCCATGAAAAGGAATGGCATACTGACACATGCTACAACATGAATGAAACTTGAAAATATTATGCTAAGTGTAAGAAACCAGACATAAAAGGTCACACATTGTATGGTCCCATTACATGAAACAGTCTATTCAAAATAGGCAAATCTATAGAGACAGAAAGTAGATTAGTGGTTACCAGGGGGCTAGAGGAGAGGACATGGGGATGGAGTTTCTTGGGGGCAGAGATAAAAATGTTCTAGAATTAGGTAGTGGTGGTTGTTTATGAGAGTATTACATATACTATTATTATTTGTAAACTAAATGCTACACATCCATTCTGTCTGTATTGTACATATAATAACTCTGTGTGTGTATATATGTGTACATGCACACTTTGGTGTTTGCTTTTGCAGAGAGCCAGTTGTTAAACATTTACCAGCACACCACTGGCTGCCGGGCTGTAGGCTCCACAGCAAGACCTCCTTGTGTCTCTAAAAAGTCTTAACTGAGTCTCTTTCCCAGCAGCTGCTGCCCCAGGAAGCATTCAGAGCAAGGTGCTGAACACTGCTGCTGAGAACTGACAATTCCTGCAGACAAAGGTGGCACCTGCCCCTGGACGGTGGGACGGTGCAAAGGTGAGAAGACAGAGAATTAACCCCGGTCCGTACTCTCCTGCGCTGGGAACGCCTGCTGGCAAAAGACACTTCATCTTACTTTGCTTAATTCCAGACAGCCAGTCACTCTTGGTTATTGTTTTTAGTTTTACATACTAGCATTGAATTATTTTTTATGGATGTTATTTCTCAATTAGTGTATTCCTTGGAGACAGCGCAAGCCTCTAGAATTTAGCTTCTCCTTGGCTGTAATCACTGCTGCCACGTGGACCATCTGGGAGCTGATTTGATGTTCCTCTAGCCGCTCCTGCCCAGATGCACCTGAGGGCCCTCCTGATCAGCTGCAGAAGGGGGACCTGGCTCATTCCAGGCGGGGTCACAGGCTGTGAGTGTGACCTCAGGCTTGTCGAGGGGTACTGGCTGGGCACTAAAGAGATGCCTGGGCATCTTCGGCCGTAAATACCCTTCAGTGGTCCCGGGGAATGAAGATGGGGGTCATCAAATTCATGGTCAGGGGTTGACTTCGGGTCCACCGATGGGCTGTGATGGAGATTCCAGGGGGTTCACTTCCAGCTCATCACGCTCTCTGCCTCATAAAACCCTTGGCTAAGGGCAGCTAAAATCACAATAGCAATGGCAACCAGTGATCGAGAGCCTACAGGAGCCAGGCCCCCTTCTAAGCACCACGGATGTATCATCTCATTTAATTCTCACAGCAACTCTTCAAACCACTTGCCAGTATGTATTCCCACTTTGTAGGTGAGGAAGCTGAGGCGCGAGAAATGATAAAATTCGCTCAAGCTCACGTGACAGGCAACCGGGCTCCAAAGTCTGTGCTCTCATCCACCACCTCACGCAACCTCCAAATGGGTCAGAACTTCACTCACCAGCTTCCTGTGGACTCCTGGATGGGGAATAGCCAGGTCGAGCCACAGATCTCTCAGCCTTTACCTTTCAGCTCCAGGGAGGGAGAGCTGTGGCTCATCAGGGCCACAAAAGGAGTCAGGTCTTGACTTGCCCTCCCCTTTCTGCCTGTGAACTTGAGCTTACCCCTCTGAGCCTCAGTGTGCTCATCTATAAAGGGGGGGCTAATAGTATCTACCTATTGTGAACACTGGGTGGTTCTACGATTTGCACGTAACGTGAGAGCAGCAATGGCTCTGCCCTTATAGGACTGTTGTGAAGATCGGATGTTACTGCATGCAAGGAGTCATGAACATTGCATGAGGTAAGGGAAGTGCTCAGTACATACTGCCCACTGATACCATCATCATCATCACCCCCCTCCCACCATCACCATTATCATCATCATTAGTTTCATTTAGAAGACAACACTGATGTCTTTGTAAAAGATGTGGGGCGTGCCTGGCACATCATTGGGACCCAATAAATATCAGCTCCCTCCTCTACCTCCACAGGTCCCAGGACTCCCAACGTCATGCCCACCAACCTCTCAAAGGCCCATCGAGCCTCTCCCAGCTCTCACTGGCAGGCCTTCGCTTCAGTGAAGAGTGATCTCACTACCTCCCAGAAGGAGCGCACGCAAATCACACCTGGGTGGTGGGGGCCGACTCCTGTGTCCCCCCTCTCTCTGCTGTGGTGTGCAGGAGCGCATCTCCTCCTCAAAGCCTGGCCCCCTGGACCCTCTCCATCAGCCCAGGCCTCTCCCCACTCACCGCAGCAAGGTTCACTGAACTGTGTAATTCCACATACACAGTAAAGAGAGCTCAGGGGAAGCCTGTTGGGATCTAATGTCTGATGATTAAAAGAAGAGTTAAGTACAGTCTAGCACATACATCCCCCTATCATGCAGCCATCATAAATGACGGCCCGTCTTTCATGCATTTTTAGACATGTTTTTTCCCTATGAACTTGGTCAGCTGAAATGTTCCACATTTCAGTGGAAGCAAGTCCACTGTAGGTGCTGTCCATGTTGAGTTTAATTGACATTTTAAATGTTTTCAGAAAGATTAGGCAATGATTCAGTATTGTGAACCGAATTCACTATGTTTGCAGAAGTGGAAACATATGGAAATGGCCATCTGATACATGATAAATTTATTGTCCAAATAAGTTAAAAGAGCCTTTTAAAATAGATATGAAATAAGTTCTGAGAGAGAAGAAAGCTTTGGATCATTGTTTAGCTGACAATGTTTTTCCCTTTCTGAGTGGAACATCAAATAACAGCACAATCTTAGCATTGACTGAAGCTCATATTCATAAAATACCTTATGTTAAGCCTTTGGAGTGCTGCAAAAATGTCAAAAAATACTTTTAAATTGCATAGATAGTATGATTATGATCATAACTTGGAAAGTGCACAACAACAACGATAGAACAGAGTATAGAAAAGAAAGACTGGAAAGAAAGAAACCCAAAAGTTAATGGAGCTTGTATTTGGGAGGTGGACTAAAGATGGAATCCTCTTAAGCTGGTGGAGAGAAGGAAATGCATTAATAATTTTCGGTCCATCACTCTTGAATTCAATTACCAAGCAGTTCGGATGACTTTTCCTTCCCAACCTAGGAGAGTATTTAGAATCTCCGGAGTGCTGCGGAATACAAATGCTGGAAGACTTGTCCCAGGAGAAGAGCGCCGAGCTCCACGCTCTCTCCTAATCCACGGAAAAGGGTAACCCTAGAGGGGACAGCTGGAGGCCTTGGCAAAAGCAGTGCTCAGACAAAGGAAGGAAATGGAGACGGAGCACGAAGAATTCACTGGAAAGCTCATGTACTTTGACTGCAAAGGCAGCAATCCCTGGAAGAGAGATGGAAACAAGAAGCATACACCTGAAACTAACACAATATTGCAAATCAACTATACTTCAATTAACAAAAAGAAAAACCAAGAAGCAGACAAATCTAATGGAGTAAATCAGAGGGGGCAGGGGGCACAAGGACAGCATGAAGAGGAAGGACAGAGTGAAGGTGAAGGCAAGAAGGTCAGAAGAAGAAAATTAAAATAAGTGAAGGTGATGCTTTACATCTGTGACCAAATCTACCCGCCCCATCCGTTTCTTTCCAAAAGAAAAAGACAAAAGATCTCACCAAAGTCTGGAAGAGGCTGAGAGAGCAGGCTTTGGAACCATATTCTTGAGCTCCAAGCCTCTGCTTCAGTTTACATGTAAAATGAGGACAGTAATGGTACTCACTTTACGTGGTTGGTGTGAGGATTTCACACTTATTACATCTAAAGAGCCATGAATGGAACAGAGCAAGTGCTCAGTGCACGTTACCCACTGATATCAGGATCATCACAGCACCACCACTATCATCATCATAATCATCACCATCATGATCATCGCCTCGTCATAATCACCACCACCATCATCACCATCACCACTACCATCACCACCATAATTACCATCACCATCATAATTACCATCATGACCATCATAACCATCATCAGCATCAGCATCATGATCATTGCCATCGTCATGATCACCACCACCATCATCATAATCATCACCACCATCATCACCATAACCACTACCATCACCACCATAATTACCATCACCATCATAATTACCATCATGACCATCATAACCATCATCAGCATCGGCATCATGATCATTGCCATCATCATGATCACCACCACCATCATCACCATAACCACTACCATCACCACCATAATTACCATCACCATCATAATTACCAACATGACCATCATAACCATCATCAGCATCGGCATCATGATCATTGCCATCATCATGATCACCACCACCATCATCATCATCATCACCACCATCATCACCATAACCACTACCATCACCATCATACTTATCCTCATCACCATCATGATCATCATCACTACCATCATCATCATCACCACCATCATCACCATTACCACCATCATCACCATTACTACTACCATCAACATCATAATTAACATCATCACCATCGTGACCATCATCATAATCACCACCACCATCACCATCATAATCATCATCACCACCATCATCACCATTACCACTACCATCACCATCATATTATCATCATCACCATCATGACCATCACTAGTACCACCATCATCATCATCACCATCAAAATCACCATCATCACCGTTATTTTTATTTAAAAGATAATATTTATGTCTTTGCAAAAGACTAAATAGCTAAAGGGGAAAACGATCAAAACATTTTACATAGGTACACACAAAAGCACCAGGTTACAACTCATTGCTGCTCAGAGGGTTAGGCCATCTATACCTTGGGAACACCAGGTCATGCACTAAAAGCACTTCTGAATATGGACATGGTCTCCTTCCTGGAGATCAGGGTGCAGTGGAGGTGGGAGGGTGGGGAAAGGCTAATGGAACACCACTGGTAGAGAGCAAGGTGGGGTGTGAATTTCTGAGATCTAAAACACAGCTTCCCTTTCCTGTCCTCCCAAGTTTTTCAAAGCGAGATGCAGAATTTCCAAAATAGCTGTGTTTATAGCCAAGTGCTCAGTTACTGGCAAACACTAAAGAAGTCTCAGACATGTGGGCTATGGAACAAGCCAAGGGTCCCAACACGCCCGATAAACACCTCAGTTGTGGTGAGTGTGTCATCGTTTCCCTGTCTTGATTTACTTTTCAGAAATGATAGCGTTTGTTTGTTTGGCATTAGAACGCTATCTGGTAACTTGGGAAGTTCTGTTTTCAAGAAGGCTGCTGCTACAAAGAATCTACCAGAAGGAGAAGTGGCAGAGGGGTGTGGGCAGTTATTTTCCCTGTCCAGTCCCCAGCCTGGCCCTGACGCCATGCTCACTCATCTACGTACTTCTGCTCTCTGAAGCCACGCTCCCTGAGGCTGCCCGCAACATCTTTTAAAAGATGTCACTGGGTCCTGCCACACCCCTGCTTCAAACTCTTCAGCGGCTTCCTTTATTCTTTAGAATAAAATCCTCGCTGGTATCCACTGCTCTCTCCCATCCCATACTCCCTCAGCCACATCTGCAAGCTCTTTCCAGCCCCAGGGCCTTTGCACTTCTCTTCACCTTGCCTGGCATGTTCCCTCTCACTCAGCCCTTCCAATTGAAGACTCTTTTTCATTCCCTGGCTTTCAGCTCAAATGTCACCTCCTTAAAGAGCTCTGACCTGACGTTCCTTCTCCCCTCCATTTGCTACCACAAGGCCAAGTTTAATTCCATTATTACACTCATCACAGTCTCTATTTGTCTTGCATATTTACTTGTTTACTTGCTATTGTCTTCTTCCGCCTCTGTAAGCCCCCTGTTTTTGACTTGTTTGCTATATTATCCCAGCTATATTGTCTGCATAACATCCAAAGGATGACAGCTTAATGAATCAATCAGCAGATGAATAAACCAATAGGTTCGTGAATGAATGTGGCCCTAAGCCTCTTGAGCTGGGGAAGACAGGTCCTCTTTGGATCCCACCCTCCCACCCCCATCCTGGACCCCAGCCTCCAGAGATGATAAGAGAAGAAAGTTTTGGGTGTCTTGTCTTGGGAGGGGAAGAGAGACCCAACAGACTTCACCAGCTAGAAGGGCTGGAGGGCAGGAGACCCAGGTGAGAAGAACCCAGGCTATAGGACCCCAGGAGCCTGACAGGGACTTGACCTTCCAGGAACATTGGCCCACATCATTAGTTCAACAACTGAAAAACAGCATGTATTGAGCTCCTACTGGGTAGCGCCACTAGCTGTCCCATAAAGACTTACAATGAGGGCATGTAATTAGACTTGCAAAGATTTAGCCCAGTGGCTTCTTATTACTGCTTTGTGGCTGCGATCCAGAGTCTCTGTTTTAAGCAGGAAGGGTGGAGCTGGAAGAAATAATTTTCTATACCCACCCAGTTCCAAAGGTCCTTCTCCTTCCCCTCCCCTCCCAAGGGGCCAGAGATGGTACAAAATGAGAAGCTCAGCGTAGATCCCACCTCTGCCACCAAGTGGCTGCGTCAGACAAGGATACCCTTACACCCTGGCTAGGAGGACAAGCCCTTGAATCAGCCTGAGTGTGTGCGATGCGCCACTCCCATCATTTACTAGCTGTATGAACCAGCGCTACCAGCTCCAGTTCTCTGAGCTTTGGTGTCCTTGTCCTTAAAATGGAGATAATAATACACTCTATTCACAGACTTGCCAGAATTGAATGGTCTGGACAGGGCTTTGTACGGAGCAAAGAACTCATGTCAGCCATCCTCAGCGGTGCCAGCAGTACCCTTTTCTGGGCTTTAATATTTCTTTAAAAAAAAATGAAGTGGGTTGGAACCACATGGGTGTTGCCCAGTGATGGGATATATGTAGACGAGATCATTTTAGCGGATACCGAGATCTCTATGAATCCCATCCAGGTACAATATCCCACAAGTATTTAGATTGAGCTCACTAGTTTAATCCAGACCTGTCAGACCTCCAAAAACGCTAGAGATCTGAAGGAGGATTTGAAATGAATCAAACAAGTTGACTGCCGGAGGGGGGGGGGACATCACATCCGTGTCAAGTGCCACCTTGTAGGGAACTGCACGCTGCTAGGTAAATGTGGGCGTTTCTTGGAAGAGGTGACCTGGAATTAAGAAGAGATGCCAGGGGGTTACGAGCCAGGGGATACGATTTCCCTTGAATGAACGGGGCAGAGCTGGCTCGGGGCTAGGAAAGGCAACGCGCTGGGTCACACAGCTTCTCAAGAGAGGTCTTCCTTAAAACCAACCTGCAAACCTTCGATGGTGAGCGATGTTCTCACTTTACACATTCAGAAAACACAGCAGAGAAGTTGCTAAATAAAATGACTCTGAGACCACACCTTGAATTTCATACCTTGAATTTCTATTGCGTTGGTCTTCTGAGAAGCTTGGAACACTCACCCCCAATTGTGAAATGACTTGGCCCCGACCTCACAGTCATACTGAGACCAGGATCAGAGCATGAACATGTGACGCCCTCGTCAACAAAAGATGCATCAGTCATCCTGAGGTCTGAAGCTATGTAGATGCCGGTGTATTTATTAGCTTGTGGGCTCGCTGTCACCTCATTCCTTGCCGTGTGGTAAGCCAGTGACGTGAAATCGGAATGTGGACGATGGGGGTGTATCAGCGGCCACCAATCGTCAGAATGTTGAAAGGAATCCAACCAAGGAGACAGAGGGGACAAAGGCTAAATCAAGAAACAGGTGGCCTGGGGGTCAGGCAAACCTTGATTTACTATAACCTAAGCTGTGTGACTTGGTGGGGAGAGTCCCCAGTTGGAATCTCAGACTTCCCATCTGTGCAATAGCAATGATCAATGGTCAAATGTGACGGCATCTATAGAAAGTGTCTGTCCTTACATCTGGCCCCTAAAAGGTGCTTGGTACGAATGAGGAATCTTTCCCCACTAGGGGTCCTTAGGGAGAGGCCAGGGGGCTGTGCTAGAGTCTTCGGTGATGTCGTCCTTGACGGTTCTGGCAAAATGAGATACTACTTTGTCCTACTTCCTCAGCTCCTTGTTCACGTGTCCATGGCAACACTCATCACACCCTGACTGTCCAGGTAAATGACTGGCTCCCAGTATGACCAGGAGCCCCTTACGGGCGGCACAGTGTCTTTTTATGTCTGTATATCCAGGGCCTCAAAGGGGCTGTCCAATGTGACGGCCGCTAGCCCTGTGTGGCTATTTAAGTTCTATTTAAATTAAAATAAATTAAAAAGTCAGTCCCTCAGTCCTACTTGCCACCTTTCAAGTGTAGCTGCAGGTGGCTACAAAGACACAGAACATTTCCCTCACTGTGGAACGTCCTGTGGGACAGTGAAAACACGGGAAGGCCGAGGGCAGAGGGTGGGAAGCTGGGGCGTGAGGGGCCAGCCCTGGGGTCAAAACCTGGAAACAACATCCTCACACAATACTCGCTGAGACTTTCCTAACCTTATCTTCAGTCGCAACTTTCCTTATTTTCTTCGGGTTTACCTTGAAAGTCCAGGTAAAATTTGAAAACACTCCTGCTGTGTAAAAGTGGGATTTGCTGCGATATGCATCCACGCCGACTCCGGATCTCTTCCCATCCGTGAAGCAGACACTCCTTCCACAGCATGCACTACTGCTGCCAGGTGGGCCATATGATCAAACATCCCAAGCACTGGGTTGGCCAAAAAGTTCATTCTCATTTTTCATAAGATGTTATGGAAAAACCCAAATGAACTTTTGCCCCAACCCAATACTACTTGTTGGGCATGGCTTGGGTATCATCATATTTAATTTTCATAGTAGGTACTGGGGCTCCCATTTTACAGATGAGAAAACTGAGGAACAGGAGGTGTGAACTGCCACAGGTCACAGCGCGAGCAAGTGTCAGAGCCAGGACTCAACCCAGGGAGGCCTGGAGGGATGGTGCCGAGGCTGCTGGGCCATTTCTTTGAAGGCCACAAACCAAGCTCTGCCTCCCCCCCACCCCCGCACTTCCACATCACGTCAGATTGGAAGGTGGGTTCAAGCTTTCTGCATTAGCCATGACGTTCTCCTATAGGCCCAAGACCACGTGTAGCACACAGCTGGGTCCTCCAGGGAAAAGTAAATGAGGAAACAAATGAGCGTCATCGAAGAATCCAACGATGAGAGGAGAGATGGCTACCCACTGACCCTGACTCAGAAGGACTCAGACTCCTGAAGAGGGTCATGGTGTTATCTACCAACGCCCAATGAGACCAGGATAAAACCGAGGTGCACGTCCACTTCCAGTTCCGTAGAAAGCACTGGACCAAATGCCAATGCTCCACTGACTGAAGGAAGCAAGAGGTGGAGAAAAAACAAAACGGCTGCAGTAATGATGCTAATGATTATTATAATAACACCCTCATCAAATGTAAATTGGTGTAGCCACTATGGAAAACAGTAGGGATGTTCATCATAAAACTAAAAATAGAGTTGCCGTATGATCCAGCAATCCCACTCCTGGGCATATACCCAGATAAAGCTATAATTTGAAAAGATACACGCACCCCTATGTTCACAGCAGCACTGTTCACAATAGCCAAGACACGGAAACAACCTAAATGTCCACTGACAGACGAATGGATAAAGAAGCTGTGGTACGTATATACAACGGAATACTACTCAGCCATAAGAACGAACGAAATAATTCCATTTGCCGCAATATGGATGCAACTAGAGATGATCATACTAAGTGAAGGAAGTCAGAAAGACAAAGACAAATATCATATGATATCACCTATATGTGGAATCTAAAATATGACACAAATGAACATATCCATGAAACAGAAACAGACTCACAGACATAGAGAACAGACTTGTGGCTGCCAGGGGAGGGGAGGAAAGGAATGGGACTTTGGATTAGCAGACGCAAACTATTACGTACAGGATGGATAAACAACAAGGTCCTACTGTATGGCACAGGGAACTATATTCAATATCCTGTGATAAACCAAAATGGAAAAGAATGTGAAAAAGAATATGTATAACTGAGTCATCTCGCTGTACGGCAGACATTAACAACACTGTAAATCAACTCTACTTGAATAAAATAAAATAAAATAATTCTTTTAAATACCCTCATCAAATGGGCACCTATTCCCCATGTGAAGCGCTGATGGTATCACACAGCTACAGCCCATGTCCGACCCCCAAGGAGGAACCTTCCATCCTCACAGCATCGTGTGCTGAAGGCGCTCCCCCATCGGTGCTGACGGCACTGATCTCTCCAGGCTCCTCCCCCTGACTCTACAGCACGTGATCCCCAGCATCCTATCTAGCTGTGGGGTGGGGGTGGGAGGCTGTAAGCCACACCCTCCAAGGCTACAGAAGGCGCGGGCTGTCTCAGAGAACCTGTGTACGTCCTTGACCTTTCCCGTGGGTGCCGGGGTGACTTCTCTGTTTCAACAAGAGATGAGGAATGAGTCTGGGTATTTCAATTCGTGGAGTAGGCAAGCCGCCAAAGAACATCACTTTGGGGCGAAAGTCAGGCCCGGGTTTACTCATCAAAAAGCTGCCCGAGAACTCCATGGCGGGGGGTGGGGGTGGGGGGCGACACACTGAGACTCTCACAGGCTCTTCTGTGAACAGTCAAAACACTCCTCGGTTGCAAACCCACGAGATATTTTTGTTTCGTGATATTACTGGAGAGGGCGTTATATAGTTCTGATACCCTGCAGTTCACTGAACAGGCAGGGGAGAGGCAAGGCTGGGGATCCAAGAGGAGTAGAGGTATTCTGAAAACCAGACACTTTCAGAAACAGGACTGCGTCTGATGGGGTGATCGTGTCGCTCCTCCCCTCCGAAGCCGCAGGCGAGGGCTATGATGCCATCTCTGGCTTCCCAGCTTATCCATCTTTCCAGCCCCACCTGGAGCTCCTCTCCCAGCAGGACCCTGATACCCTAGCCCTGAGGGACAACCTGCTGTCCCCTGGATGTGTCACATGTACTCAGGGCTGGTTCAAGCCTCTGCCTAGAAAGCCCTTTCCCTCCCTTCTCTGATTGGAAGAAAAATCCATTTATCTTCCCGGAGTACGCGAAGTCTTCCCCAAACTCCCCATCAGTGCTCAAGGCATTGATCTCTCCATGCTCTGCTCCCTGACTCTACAGCACGTGACCCCCAGCATCCTGTTTAGTTGTACGTGAGTCTGTCTCTCTCTCAAGACCACGAGTGCTTACAGGCAAGGGTAACATTCAATTTCTCTTTGTACTCGGCAGTAAATGTTTGCAGATTGAGGGAATAGATTTCTTGGATGTCCATGTGATAGGAAGCACAGTATCTTGGGGGTACCATACAGTCCAGAACAATGCACATTCTAGGAACTGCCTTTTTCTATGGCATGTGCACACATGTGTGCACACACACATATACACGATACACACACACACACAATGAACGGTCTTTCAAAGAACTGGCTCAAGAAGTTACAGAAGACATGGCAACATGGATTCCATCACCTATTATAACTCAAAACTCATTTTGAATTAAAGTCTCCAGCGCTTCTTTTCAGGAGACCTGGGATGGCTTCTTTCAAGGGACAGAAAAAAACAAAGGGGGACGTGTGTGCAGACACCGACACATCCATGCACAGTTTTCAGCATTTTGAAAGGATCTCATTTCAACCACACACTTTCAGAATCACATTTTCAAATTTCACGAAAGGCCTGGGTAAAATGTGTTCAGTTCAAATTCTGGCTCTTCCACCGTAGCGCGTGAAGGATGCCAGCAAAGGTTGAATACAATCATTCTTGTGCAGCCCAGCTCCCTGTTCCTAATTCAGATGCAAACTACGGGCTCATCCCAGTTAGCTCAAACTTGTTTTTGCTTTTCTTTGTCGCCGGCTGCCCACCTTCCTGGGACTCCTCGTTTTGGGTTATTTGTTCAGACTTCAGCTCCAGACACACCACTGTGATTTCCTTTCTAATGAACACAATCCAGTGAGTAGTGGGAAACAATGAAAGGCACCTGCACTCTATTATAACTCCGCGTTCCACCCACGAGCGCCGGGCTATGAATAAGTGAGAACCACCACCCGTCTAAAAATAGTAACAGCGTTTTCCCATCAACACAGCACCATACAACTTCAGCTACCATGAAGGACAAAGTAACCCGGTGCCCCACTGTCTTAAACAGCATAGGGATGCCACTGGGAAAGCCCACTGTTGGCTGTCTGCAGCCACTGACTTCGTTGTCCTGGGCAGGGCTGTGGGAGAGTTCATTCCACGCTACCAAACAGCTGGACATTCCAGAAATCTTCGGGATGGGCAGTGCTCATTAATGACAGACCAGCAGCTGGAGACGGGTGAGCTGTGGTGACGCAAATGTACACCCAGGTTCCATCTTATGCATATATCGAATATCCACTGAGCACCTAATATATGCAGGGGCCCTGTCCATGGCGCTTGGGGTCAACACTGGCGAACACAGCGGTCAAAGACCCTGTCCTCGTGGAGTCGACAATCTAGCCAGTCCCCAGCTGTGCGACCTTGAGCACGTTACTAATTTCACTGAGCCTCAGTTTCCCACCTGGGAAATGGGCTAAAATCATGTCTAAGTCCCAGCTGGTAGAAGCCTGGGACGAGCTGCTAATAGCCATGGCGATCACAATGACCACCTTCCTCCTTTTTTTTTTTTTTCTCTCTTTTTTTTGGTAAAATCCCCTCCAAAGTATTTATTACCTACAAACAGAAAGCTAGTAACTTTACAGAGAAGGACTCATCAGACATCTCATCAGACACTGACAGAGCGATCAAGAGTAACATCACCAATGAGGAGACCCAGGTACACTATTAATCCCTTGAAAAGACGCATAATTTCCATAATACCTTTTTTGGTAGGTTTTGAAATTGTGGTGATATATATATATATATATATACACACACACACACACACACACACACACATCTATATATATATATACACACACATATATATATATAAAATAATATTTGGCATTTCAACCATTTTAAAGCGTTCAGTTCAGTGGCACTGAGATACGTTTGCAATGCTGTGCAACCATCACCATTATTTCCAAAACTCCTTCATCACCCCACGGAGAATGGTAACCGCTTTTGAACACATACTTATGTTGGACACTGAGGTTCTTCAGAGGTTTTGGCGGCAAGGACATTCATTCAGTCACTCAAGTTCAAGATCTCACCAACCTCGTGGATGCCTTCCTCTCTCTCCAACCCACTTCCAACCCACTAAAAAAAGCCACCCTCCAATCACAGCCAGCCTCTGACCCCGTCTCACCACTGCCATTGCCCCCTCTCGCCCAGGCCACCGCCACGTGCCTCTGGAGTCCCTGCCTCAGTCCTCGTTGCCCACATCCCTCACCACCCACTCTCAGCACAGCACCCACAGCGATCCTTCTGAGGTGTGAGTCAGTTCACGGCACATCTCTGCTCGGGGCTCTGCAGCAGGAAGCCCATCTCTCTGAGCCCGGGTGCTCTGGCCGAACGCTAATGCCCAGGCCCCCCCTCACCCCTTCCCCAGCTCCGCCGTGCGACAGCTGCCTTCCTTGCTGCTCTTCAAACACGCCACACCAGCTCTGACCTCAGGGCCTTTGCACCTGCGGTCCCCTCCATCTGGAACGCTCTGCCACCAGCCTATCATCTCTTCAGGTCTCTGCTCAAACGTCACCTTCCCGCAACATTCTCTATAAAACATCACACCTAACATTCCTTATCACCACCACTCTACTTATTTTCCAAGTGCAATTATTAGCATCTGCTCCAGCCTTCGAGAGATGAGCTCTCAGCACCAAACCCACCTACCACTGCCCTGCTTGAGACCAAGGAGGTTCCCCCCACCATGGGGCACCACGTTAGGCATCTCCAGTAGAGGGCGCTGGCGGGGGGACACTGGAGGAGTCCGGTCTGGTCTCTGAGAAGGCACCTCCCCTATGGGCAGTTTCTTCCTACCACCCACCCCCGCCACCCCCAGGGAGAGTTCCCAGCACATCATCCCCACTGGCCGATTTCCAGTGGTACCACCCACAGGCAGCCTTCCCTGGCACCACGGAGAAAGGCTTCTCAACAAGCCCCACGCTCATGCAGCCCCACCGAAAACTTCTGGGCGATCCCATGGACCGTGGCCGGCTGACCCCAGTCCTGCGGAGTGGGGTCCCTCTTCCTGATCTGTTTCTTCCTGGGGTCTGCTGCCTCAGCCCCGGGGCAGTGGCTGCTCCCAAATCTGTATTCTCTCAGTGGCGCCAAAAAGTCCTTCCTGTAGTTCATACGTCTGTATATGGAACTTCCCCTGTTAAAATCACTGTGTGGTTTGTCTCCTGATTGAATCCTGACTTACAGTATCAGAATGCAGGCAGGTCTGCGTCTTCACGTCACCGGCTGTTTTTACGACTTTACTGAAGACTTTGTTTATCTTTACTTCTTTGTTCACTACCATGTGTTTGACATGTCGACAAACCTTGGTACGGAGGTGGGTAAGAAGAAGAAGTGAAGAGAGAAGGAGAAAAGGAAGGAGGACGGATGATGAGATAGTGACCCCCAATTCCATGCGGCATCGTGGTCTGTAACGGCACCAGGGATGCAGTAAGCACTCCAGGAAGAGTCACCCACTCATCTCCTTGAAGCCCTTCCATGACTTCCATTTAACCACTCCATCCTTCCACCAACTACGTGCAATATTGAAAAATCTCACTATTAAATGTCAGAGCCTAAAGTCTGTGCCTGGCCCTGCGACACTCGAAGGAAAACAACAACAACCACGTAGGCAGAGGCAGAGAGAGGAAAGAAAGCATCTTTGGACCAAATCTGGAACTTCTGGGGCTTGTTTTCATTCTGATGATCAAAGCAGGATGGAAACCATGTACCACTCCCACACCACTGGTACCGCTACGGTTTCCTGCCTGTGGACAGTGGCGGCGGGTCATGGTCTCCTTTCTCTCTGACTGGAAAGCCTGTCTAGGTCAGCACCTAATATTTCTGGTGTCAATATTCATTTTCCCATTCTACACAAAGACCTACCAGTAGGCTGTGAAATGAGCATCTCACAAAAGCATAAAATGTCCCTGATCATTAAAACGCTCAGCAATTAGAGTGATGAACTACACTCCAATCTACTGAGTTAATTTCATAACCTCAGAATATTTTAAAGAAAAACTATTTGGAGATTAGAAAGCTCTAAAGGATTTTTTTTTTTTCCTTTTGACTCATCGATCATTTTTCAGTTTGATTACAATTTCATTCTCCTCCAACTGTTTCTCTCCTATAGCCCAGTGGCTTCAGAATCATACTGGCCACACTTGTCTGCTTACGAAATAAACCAAGAAGAAAGCCACAAAATCCCAAAGCCAAGAATTACGATTACCTGGTAAAACCCATAATAAGAATATAATACAGCTAAGAAAAGAGCACAAGGGTATTTAATACCAACCCCCTGACGTAAATAACTATTTCAATTACTGTTTCCTTTTTACCTCCAAATCTAAACAGTACTAGAAGAGACTAGCACAGTAGAAACTCATGGCGCTGGACTGTAGCAAAAATAAAAAGGCATCTGAGTGTCAGAACGGGTGTCACTTTCTCCAAAGGACATACACAAATGGCCAATTAGCACATGAAAAGATGCTCAACATCATCATTAGAAATCAAAATCACAACGAGATATCACTTCACATCTACTAGGATGGCTATTTAAAAACAAAACAGAGACTTCCCTGACGGTCCAGTGGGTAAGAATCCGGGCTCCCAATGAAGGGGGCCAGGTTCGATCCCTGGTCGGGGAACTAGATCTCACGTGCATGCCACAATTAAGAGTCCGCATGCTGCAGCTAAGAAGTCCACATGCCACAACTAAGAAGCCCAATGCCACAACTAAAGATCCCGCGTGCCGCAACTAAGACCCTGCGCAGCCTAAATTAAATAAATAAATAAGTAAATGTAAAAAACAAAACCCAGAAAATAACAAGGGTTGCTGAGGACGATGGAGAATAAACTGCTGGTGGGAATGCATATACAACAGTACAGCTGCTATGGAAAACGGTTGGGCAGTTTCTCAAAAGGTTACACCTATAAGCACCATTTGACCCAGCAATTTCATCCCTAGATATATATCCAGAAGAACTGAAATCAGAGACTCATACAGATATTTGTACACTAATGTTAATAGGAGCATTATTCAGTTAAAAGCCAAAAGGTGGAAGCCATCCAAGTATCCACCAACAGGCGAACGGATGAACAAAATGTGGTATATACACACAATGTAACAGTATTCAGCCATAAATAGGAATGAAATTTTGATACACGCTGCAATACGTACAGGACTTGAAAATGTTACGTTTAGTGAAATGAAGCACAGAAGGACATCTATTGTATGATTCCACTTACATGAGATACCTAGAAAAGGCAAATTCACAGACGCAGAAAGTACAACAGAGGTTACCAGGGGCTGCAGAGAATGGGGAGGGGGGACTTATTGTTTCATGGGTACAGTGTTTATATTTGGGATGATGAAAAAGCTTGAGGTATAGTTAGCGGTTATACGGAACTGCGAATGTAGTTAATGCCACTGATTGCTATATTTACAAATGGTTAATAAATACTATATCAGGTACATTTTACCACAATTAAAATAACGGATGCCACACACGAGCACTAAAATCCATGTACTGTCTCATGGGAGATATTGCCAGGCCCTTGTTGTGGGCCTGTTAACTCTTACTTTACAAACAATGCTATGCTAACAAACTCGACTAATTGGATTCCTCTTCTTAGAGGCTGGAGACAGCTCACCCATGAGGCCTCTGCACGTTTTAATAAGGATGGCAAACACCTGAGCGGGATGAAGAGCAGCAGGGTGATTCAAGTTTCCTTGATGGAATCCTTTCTAGAACATCCTGGGAAATGGCCGAGGACAAGGCATGTGGTCTGTCTAATCTACTGCACCTGGCATGTGGAGTCGGCCCCAGACAGGATCCATCCCAGAAACTGTCAGGAGACCATCTATGCGGGCACATGCAACCTCTTGGCCACAGGTGTTATCCACAGTGGATGGGCTTGGAATGATGAGTCCTGGAGAGGTGAAAGGTCTGAACACCACCAACCAGATCCTCACTGGTGACCAGCAAAGACAGCTCCGTGCAGGACAGGAATAAACCAGAGCAGAAAGACCAGCGGGACAAATGGGAGAGGCACATCAGGCAGGAGGCAGGTAGGATAAGCCTGCAGGCTGGTACAGGTGAAGCCACAGCCCCACGCGCCGTCCCTCTGGCAGCTTGTGGGCGCACGGCAGAGGCATTCAGGGGGCTGCGAGGGGCCAGGCACGGTCTAGTGCAGCACCGTTCACGGTGCAGTCTCCGCGGGCTGGTAGCTGAGCATCACCCAGAAGCCTGCTAGAAATGCAAACTCATGGGCCTCTTCTGAATCAGATTCTCTGGGGGCACGGCCCAGGAATCAGCGTTTTAATAACCCTCCAGCTGTTTCTGATGCCTGCCTATGGTGTTCTTAGGGTTGCGCTCTTGAGGAAACCCTAGCCCTCCTTCTAAGGGTTTCCTAAATGCCTCTGAGATGCTCCCTCCAAATGGTCCTCCCAGTCTAGTGCAGGCAGCAAGGCTCCTGGACCTCTGACCGCAGAGGACTCGCCTTCCAGCCCACCTCTCTGGAACTGCTCAGGACAACTCGTGCCTATGCTCTGCTAAGCTTTTCCATGCGGACTTGCATCTCCACAGCTGTATTCCCCCAGAGAAGGGTTCTTGGCTCTAGTCATACTTTTGTCATACTTCCCCATCACCACGACCCCCAGACACCCCTCACTACTTATAACCCAGTAGCACCCAAGTCAGGTAAATTGCTACCTCCAGGAATTCTGCCCGCCATCCCCTACGGCTCCACCATCCCAGGTCAGGGTCGGCACGGTGCAGTGGTTTCTCCTACAGAGATGGTTATCTTTGTCTCTGGTTTCTCTCTGTGTTAGTCCCTCTTTGGTGTAAATGCCAGAGTGAAAACTAACGTTCTCCTTTGCTGTGATCCAACTCTACTTAGAACCTTCAGTGTTTCTAGATCTCTAAGCAGATATCCATGTCCTGAAGGCACAACCTAGATACTTAAACATTGGCATTTGTGAAAGTGAATTCTTTAAGAACTCTGCTATCCCCAAAGTCCACCCAATACGTCTTTACTGTGAACAACAATGGCAAGAGATCAGATCTCTGTACAATGTTTACCATGTTCCTGACCATTTTGCAGATGGGGAAAGTGAGGCTTAAACAGACTCGAGCAACGTGTCCAAGGTCATCACAGGTAATGTGGGGGAGCCAGGAATCAAAACAGGCAGCATGGCTTTTGAACCCACCCTGTTATTCACCACTCCACTCTGCATGCCTGATTAAGTAAACGGAAGAACAATGGAAGGTATGTCAGGGCAAGAGGCAGAAAGGAGAGGATGCAATTTCTGTAAGTAGGTAACTGGTTTGGATAGAAACAGCTATGATCCCCCGAACCCACTCCCACAAGAGGCATCTCCCCAGAACAATGAATTCCCCTCCAACAAGAGGATAAGAATGCCTGCCGAGAAGTGGGGCTGGAGGAGTAGGCATCTTGGGTCAGGCTCCACTAAGAATCGGGACTTGCCGAGTTCGGATACGCTGAATGAAAGGGAATGCCGGCTGGGGTAGAAGGCAGCCCCGCTCCCACCGAAACAACGCTTTCTAGCAGGAACATGGAGCTATTTAACGACACCCGGCCACATTTCGAAACAGGCGAGGGCCGGAAGACTGAAAGCAATGTGGCGCCCCATAAACTGCTGAGAGCAGGAGAAACACGGCGACTTTTCAGCAAAGATGGTGACCCGATTTTTATCCTGGAGCACCAGCTGATCCTACTCAGATGGCCACTTCTGGATCCCTCCGAGCAAATACTGCACGTGTCCTGTACAGCAGGTGCCACTCCAAGCGTGATCTGGGCAGACACCCAAACATACATCCCAGCCCACAATGGATAGAAGGCAGAGGGAGAGAAGGGCTTCTCTGACTCAACAGCGGTAAAGGAGACAGACACGAGTCTTGGGGTGCTGGGGTCTGCGCAATCCCATACAAACGTACCACTCTGCAGGACAATTAGCGAGGGGAGAGACAGCTTCACTGTGTTAACAAATATGATTTCGATATATCTTAACTAAATATTAGAGACATTTGTCAAAATCAGACGGGTTTAGAGAATAACCAAAAGAACTGGGACAAAATGCATGAGTACCAAACAACAACTTTGTTGAATAAATACTGTAATAGGTACCTACTGTGTGCAGGGCGCTGTGCTAGGTGCTGGGAATACAGGGGTGACTAGGACAGGCTTAGCTTCAAAGGCAGCAGTCGAGCAGGGAAAAATAACTTGGGAGTCAGAGAAACTGGGGTTGAGAGATTCGGAACAGAGACTTCTTGTATTCTATGCAAAAAAGTCGAGTTCCTGTCTGTCTCGCCCAACTAGACGGTGGCTGCCTCTTTGTGCTACGAACTGCTTGAGGTCAGAAGCTGTCCCTAGGCCACTGCCTGGTACATAGCAGATATTCAGTGAGTGCTGGTTGGGCTGAAAACAAATGAGTAAATGCTACAATAAATATGTGAAGGTCAAAGAAGAAATCACACGGGAAATATTTCGAATGACTGAGAATGAAAATACAATGTATCAGAATTGGTGGGACGCAGCTAAAGAGGTACTTGGAGGGAAATGTGTAAACATATGGCTGATGTCAGATGACCAGTGGTTTTCTGGCCCTTGACCATGAGGCCTCCAAGTGTAGGAACTGTTTTTTGTAAATTTAACTTCATATCCTCAGAGCCTAGAACAGTGCTTGGCACAGAGTAGCTACTTGGGAAATACCCCTTTATGGAATGCAAATGTTCCAGTGTGTTTCCCAGTTGTCACACTCAGTTGTGCTTCTGCATTTGGAGAGCTATTGTTCATCTGTTGTATAAACCCTTCCAGGCCTTTTGTTGTTGTTTGTTGTGTACTCAGCCTTCAATAACAACTGACATGTTAAGCTGAGTCTCAGCCACTGTGTTGGGTCCCTCCCCAGTGTTGATATCATCTCATTTGATCTGTACAACAAGGGGATACTATTATGATTCCCCTAAAACCATAATAGTACTTGCTTGCTGTGCAGATATAGAAACTGATACAGAAACTAAGGCACAGAGAGGTTAAGTAACTTGTCCCACATCACACAGCTGGGAAGTAGCAGAACCAGGACTTGAAACCAGACAGTGTGAATCCAGAGCTGCTGTTCTCAACCAGTCAATGATGGCCTCCCACTCAGGTCAGGAATAAGCATCAACAGATAGTTCTCCTGGTAAATCGCCCCTCCTCTGTGTTCTCTGAACACCCTGTGACTACTGTTATTACTGCACTGCCACTCCCACAGGGTTGGTGGTCTGCTGCCCTAGGCTCTGAGTTTCTCGTGGCACGGGCTGGGTCTTATTGTCTGTCTTTGCAGCCCCACCAGAGGCTCAGTGCACAGGCGATGCTCAATTACCGTCTACTCAACTCAGCTGGAGGCGGCGGTGGAGGGGGAACAGCTCTTCTCAAACTGCAGTGCGCATGCACATCACCCAGGGAGCTTGTGAAAATGCAGATTCTGACTCAGCAGGTCTGGGCCTGGCGTGAGGTTCTGCATCTCCAACAACGACTACTGCAGTGCTGACGTTGGTGGTCTACAGACCAGGATTGGAGGAGCGGGGGCGGGGAGCGGGGGGAGATGAAAGGGTAGAGTCCAGCGACAAAGCTGCCTTTGGCTCTTACCGGAAGAAGTTCCTGACTCTGCGATTTCAATTCACTGCTTTTGACCTCAGTTTCCTGATCTATCAAATGGGAACAACTGAACCTACCTTGTATTTATCGCGGGGATTAAATCAGATGACTTGAGCGAAAAGGCCAATGCAGATTTGACACCAAACAGGGATGATAGTTCTTCAATCTGAGAAACTCCCTTGACATTTATTTGTTGATTTGTCTTCCTTGTAGGGTTTCTAGAATCTTTCTTACATTGTATTTTGCCTCCTGTCTCTCTCCCTCCCCCTCTCTCTCTCTCCCTCTCCCTCCCTCCCTCCCTTCATCTCTCTCTCTCTCTCTCTCTCTCTCACACACACACACACACACACACACACACACAGAGAAATAAAGCAGTAATGACCTCCTTTTAAGGCAGCCTATCTTGGGCTGGCTTTATTGCATTATTTCCCTCCCCAATTTGTTGATAATTCTTTCTCGTCATACCAAGGGGGTTAATACCTAAATTCAACAAGGAGTGTGGGATTTTGAAGAGGACCCTGAGATGCCAACCATCGAGATTTCCAAAGCCCAAGGAGGTGATCAGCACTTTTTCTCAGACTAAACAGGGGTGACCCAGATGTCACAAGAGTGTCAGCTGCTCCAAACAAACCAATCTTGTCTAGACCGGTGACAGTCCTGACGGCAAGAGCTGTGAGCCCACCACAAACCACAGAGAAACTCTGGGGGTAGCTGAAAGAAGAAAGGAAAACAGCAGCCAACCACAGACTTAGCCAACGCAAACTTCTCCTTGGTGACTAGAGGCGTGTGTGTTGGTCTGGGAGCCGAGAGGGCATCCGACAAGTAAAACTAAACAAAAAAATCCTAAAGAGTTCTCCCTGAAAGCTCATTTGGTCTTTTAAACCTAGGCGGAAATGGGCCAGGAAAATCCAAACAGATTAATAAAGACAAGCAGATGAGACTTCATGAAGGCTGTTCTCTCTGACCTGTTCTGCTAATGGATTAATACAAGCCAAGTCCGGAAAAGATAAGCCTTTTAACCTCTTGGGTAGCGATGTTAGAAACACAGTTGAAAACCTTTTTGGAACAGAAAAGAAAATGTAATAATTGTGATCAGAAGAGAACAAGAAATAATCCCAGGCTCCCGTTAGCCCATCATGCTTCCAGGCGTGCGAGGCACCTCACCTCAAGAAGTCTCACGTCCGACACAGGCCACGTACATTCCCTGGACCTGGGAGTCTGAAGCGCAGTGTTGGACCCTGAGGCCAGGATCTTGGCGCTTGGCCACAGACAAGGACACATATCTGTTCTTGGAGGGGAGATGCAGACACAAAACCCCCAGGCCACTGGAGGCATCCCCTCCTGCTTGTGAGATTGGGAAGAGTGTGTTAAGCTGAAGAACGTACCGCCAAGGGTGCCCACGTCCTAATCCCCAGAACCTACGAACATGATACACACGTGGCAAGAGGGACGTTAACGTGGGACAAACTTGAGAACTTCGAGGTACAGGGATTATCCTGAGCTATTCAGGCGTGTCAATGTAGTCACAAGGGTCTGTAAGAGGGAGCTAGGAGGGTCGGAGTCAGAGAAGGAGATGTGAAGACAGAAGCAGAGATTGGAGGCATGTGTCCAGGAGCCAAGAAATGCCAGCAGCCTTTAGAACCCGGAAGGTGGAAGGAACGGGTCCTTCCCTCAATCTTCCAAATGGAACCGCTCCTCCCGATGCCTTGACTTCAGCTCTGTCAGACTCACGGCAAACTTGTGACCTCCAGAACTGTGAGATAATCAAGGTCTGTTGTTTTAAACCACTTAAGTCGGTGGTAACTTGTTACGGCAGCAGTAGGAAATTAATAAGGTTCACGTTTCTGCTCTGCCTCTGCAAATGGCTGTGAGCATGTGGCTTAACCTCCCCGAGTTCCCATTTCCTCAGCCACAGAATGGGGACTTGGTGGAGAGTTCACTGTCCAGACTCAGTGAGGACCCAGGTTAGTGCCTCACTCGTCAGCAGGTGCCCTCCACCCACTGCCTGTGGTAGATACAGTTTTTAAGAGGCTTAGAAACCAAAATCTCATTGGCTTGGGGTATCACGAAGGGCTCCATCCTTAATGGCAGCAAAGAAAAAAGGAACAGAGAGAGATGAGAATGGAAGAAGAGAGCCTGCCCATTAGGAACAGAGGAGAACACTGTATCCGGCCTGGCTCTTCAGGGACAGTCAATTCACTCTTAGGAATTCACTTCTCAATGAGCTTGGCACCTTCTTATTTCCCTACCCTGCCCTCCTTCAAAATCCCTTGGCATTACATGAAAAGGTACCTGTTCTAACACTTCTTCATGTTTCTTCCCTTAATCAGCACTAAGCATCACGGATGTCCTCATGGAAGAAAGTACTCAGATCAGCCAGGAATGTTCTGTTGGCAACAATAAACAACTTGTACGGTCTTGAATCGAAAGTGGGAATGCAGTGACTGACACAAATAGAAGCAGCTGTCCTAACTCCTAGCTAGGGAGGCAACAAGAACTGGGGACTCAACACACCTACACTGTGGCCCTGGGTTTCGTTTGCACAAGGAGCTTTTTCTGCCTTTTTTGAGAGAGAAAATGCAGGTCTGGGAAGAAGATTCTTTCCCCAAAACTTGACCACAGAATCTTCAAATAACGAGCGACGCACTTAGCGGCACTTAGACGTATCCTCTTTACACCAAACGCCAGTGTCTTCTATACATCATCACCCTTGACCCTCACAATAACCTGGTGAATCTATACGATCGTCTCCATTTCCCAATGGGCTCAGAGAGGTCCATCAATTGACTCAGAATCACACAGCGAGAAGCGACAGGATTTGAACCAAAGACAGACTTCTCAATCGCCAAGCTAAGCGGATAGTACCCAAGGTGGATGCGACCCTGCAAATCTGCAGAGGTGATGCTTGGAATGATGTCGACAAGTCTAAAGACACTGGCATCGCAAATGAAGCACACTTGGGGGAAGCCTGCTTCGGATCTGAGGCAGTGACCGAGCCTACCAAGCTACAGACGAGCAAAGCTGGCTCACGGACCCCACACTAAATCACTTCGATGAGACAGTTATTCCTTCTGTCTTGATCAATCCTTGCGATTGAAAAGAATCTTAGTTTGGTTCGAGTTTATCTTCAATGCCTCTCTGCAAGTTGCTAGTCTCATTTACACAAAGAGAAGACACGCCTTGGGCTTAGAATCTTCTCTGGTAATAACAGCTACATGGAATTAACAATATTGTTCTATTTTCATGGTATGTAGTTTCATCCTTATCTTTTTCTTTTTTTTTTTTTTGGCAAGTCATACTGATTTTCCCTTTATGATGGTGAGAGAAAATTTCCTTTTAAAACAAAGTTAATGAAACTCTGAATTGATTTAAAGATAAATTTTAGTATTAATTGCATCTTAAGAGTTTGAAACGTTAATTAACTAATAAGAGGGGAACACCGTGAAGGTGGGAGAAGACTGACACAAGTTTGGGAAGGGGCAGCCAGACCGTTCAGCAGAGGGTCGACTACAGCACGGGGCTCTGACGGTCACGAGGTCAGTTATGTTTTCCTTCAGGGAATGGGTGAAGAGCAGACAACAGGCTGGCACAGGAGAGGGCATGGAGAAGGCCTCCAGGGCCGCTGCAGGGGCGAATGTCCGCATCCTTATCCATAGGGTGTGTCTATGCCCGGTGCCGCTTGCCCCTTTGGCTTCAGGGTCACCCTACACGCCTCACAATAAGTAATCCAGAGTCACCAAGGCTACCAAATGTATTCTGTCTGACACGGCAGAGAAGCAGCTAGTACATTTTAGAAAGACGTACACTAAAATAAATTTAAATATATGTAATACGGCGCTTTGACAGGATTAACCCAACTATTTGTTAAACAGTTCAACCTTAACGATCTGTAGACTTTAACGGTCTCCACAGGCTCATGCAGCTGGGGCTCTGGACGGTCTTTGCCATATTAACACTTCACACTACAAACCGATCAGGGAAGAGGTCCAGAAGCAAGGTCACACATGCCAAAGCAAACCTCACTCTAAATGGGCGGGTGGGGGGAGACCCAATATTTAACTCACTTCTCATTCACTTGGAACTAAGTAGTACTGAATAAACAGTCAGTAACTTGGACTCTGACTGGGGAGCTAAAGATTATTTTCCCAACTGTATTAGTTATCTATTGCTGTGTAACAAATTATCCCAAAGCTAAGCGGGCTGAAACAATTTTAAGCATTTGTTATCTCATACAGCTTGTGTGGGTCAGAAATTTGGAAGCAGTTCAGCTTGGTGGTTCTGGTACAGGGTCTCAAATGTAGTTCAGGTTAAGATGACAGCTGGGTCTGCAGTCACCTGAAGGCCTGGCGAGGCTGGAGAATCAGATTCTGAGATGGCTCATCACATGGCAGTTGGCAGGAGGTCTCAGTTCCTCCCCACAGGACTGCTTGAGCGTCCTTACAGCACAGCAGCTGGCTTCTCCCAGAGTGAACGACCCCAGAGAGAGAAAGGCCAAAGCATCAGCGTCTTTCATGGCCTAGCCCCAGAATTCACATACTCTGATTTCTGCAAGATCCTGCTGGCTACAGGTCAGCACTATTCAGTGTGGGTGAAGACTACCAAGAACTGAGAATGACCTGGGGCTACGTTTCTCAGCTTATATTTAATTCCTGGCCCCCACTACCTTAAATCTAGGTAAAGAAGTTGCTGAACTGTGATTTAATGGAAAAATGAATTAACAAACAGGGTGACACTGAAGGGTGTTAAAAAAAAAAACAACCCTAAAATTTACCCAATTGGTACTGAGAGTGCCAATGACTAACAAAACTCTCACGGGAATATTAAAGCTTTCTCTGAACACTAAAAATAATCCCTTCCCCCTACTTTTCTCCTGGGTTTGACAGTCTGTTTTGGCTAACGTCCATGGTCTAACGTAAACTACTGCCTAACTAATCATTTTTTTTTTTTTTTTTTTTTTTTAGAATTCCAGGCTGAGTAAACTTCACAGCCTCCTGAATAATCTCTAAGATTCCTATGGAGTTCTGTCCTTTCTCAACTGCCTTCACTCTGCCTCCCAAAGCTGTTCATCTCATTGATTTTTCTTTGTTCCAAATCCACACGAAATAAACTGAGTCTTAAGAGTGAACAGAATTGTTCACAAATGTGACATCTGCTTTGCCACCTGAAGCAATGGGGCCGACTGGAAAGGGAGAGAAAGCACATGTGCTCAACGTCCTTATTTGTCAAGGTTCAGGTTTCCTGTGATCCTCGCCTCTGTTGCACATATTCTCGCCCCCCACTTCCCACTGTCCTTCCCTTCTTCAAACAGAAGGCTGAAGATGGCATGAGTTTTGAGACTTTTCAGACACAAGAGCTGTGAGTGAAGCCTTCTCTTCTCAGGGGGAATTTGTCATAAAATTTAAAGGTGACCATTTCTGTCAGACCCATGATATGCCAGAAAAGTGTTATTCTTTTTTTTTTTTTTTTTTTGCGGTACGCGGGCCTCTCACCGCTGTGGCCTCTTCCGCTGCGGAGCACAGGCTCCAGATGCACAGGCTCAGTGGCCATGGCTCATGGGCACAGCCACTCCGCGGCACGTGGGATCCTCCTGGACCGGGGCACGAACCCGTGTCCCCTGCATTGGCAGGTGGACTCTCAACCACTGTGCCACCAGGGAGGCCCAGAAAAGTGTTATTCTTGGCATGTGTTTTCCTCTTCAATTGGTCCTGAGAACCATCCCAGGATGCTGTAGTAATTATCACTATGCCCAGTAGGTAGAGGAGGAAAGACCCAGGGAGCTAAGCCGAGGTTCCAAGGCTATTAAGTGGTGGAGTGGGACGGGAACCCGTCGTGTTTCGGCAATTCTTCCCTCTTCCTTGATCAGCGATGACACTGAACACAGTGAGCAGACAGCACTGACCAATATGAATGGACGCTGGTCCTGTCCCTGGAGCAGGGTTCTGAAGGTTCCCCTTCCCCGACCAAAGCAGGCATTACGCCTTCAGGTAATGAATCACCCAGGAATCCTGGGGGTATGTGGGCACCCGAGGGGCGTGAGGCAGGACTGTCCATCAAAGAGTGTGGAAGCATCTGATATTCTAATACCAGTAAGTGCACCCTGGTAGATACTGGCCGAAGAACATCCCTGCTCTTTCTATATCATCATGTAGCCGTAACATAAGCAGTATCACAAGACCCCCCATTCTGTATAGAAGGACAGGGTTCAAAGGCACAGTGGAAAGCCCTGCTTTACCCAAACCTGGGGTCATGGGCCACCTACCACGTTGTTTATCACCTTCAGCAAATGTCTAAGACTCTCTCCTCAAACTCCTGGGATTAAGTCCTCCAAGGAAAGGCTTCCTTTTTGCTTGTGCATTCTTGGACAGTATAAACAGTGAGTTCTTTCCGGGCAGCACTCATCCCCGTGCACAGCAATATCACCCCAGCAGACAAGGGACACTGCAGGACACAGCAGTTAGTACCCATCGGCTGAGCTAGTACAGCTCCCAGTCATGACCTACAAGAAGGTGCCTTAGAGGTATTCTCGTCCACGCTGCCCAACTCAGAGGCCCCAGTCATGAGGGACAAGACCTCTTTTCTCTTCTTCAAAAAAACATAACCAAAACAATGCATTTATTTGCGTCAAGGCTGTGGTCACCCATTAAAATGCCCAGTTTCCATGTTTTTGGTCATAATTAAAACATTCATAAGTGAAATAAACCAGACAGAGAAAAACAAATGCTGTATAGTGTCCCTTATATGCGGCATCTGAAAAACAAAATTGAACTCACAGAAACGGAAAGTAGAATGGCAGTTGCCAGGGCTTGAGGGGCAGGGGAGATGGGAAGATGCTGGCCAAACGGTACAAACTCTCCGTTATAAGGTGAAGAAGTTCTGAAGATTTAATGGACAGCATGGAGACTATAGTTAACAATACTGTATTATATACTTGAAATTTGCAAAGAGAGCAGATCTTAAGCTTGCACACACACACACACGGTAACGATGTGAGGTGATGGATGTGTGAATTAACTTGATTGTGGTAATCATTTCATAATGTATATATATATCAAATCATCACATGGTATACTTTAAATATATACAATTTTACCGGTCAATTATCCCTCAGTAAAACTGGGGGGAAAAGAAAGGGCATGCAAGGAAAGTTGCTTTCAAAAAAGAAATTCAAAGGCTGGTTGACACATGAAATGAATTTGAATTAAATAAAAACCATGTATTCGGAGAGAAAAAAACCTTAAGAACATGGCATCCAAGAAGGGTGAAGAAAGAAACCGGTGTGTGCCATGAGAATGTTGGCTTATACATTCTGGGCCAGCTTCCTCAAATTACTTATCTAGGAAGTCTTAAAAGACCTAGTCATTCATCCATCCATTCGTTTATTCATTCATTCGTCCATTCAGTAACTATCACAATGGCTACTCAGTAACTTGCACATTGATCTCAGGCTGTCTGCAATCAGCCTGCATGCCTTCTTCCCTGGAAGGTCATTGAGCTTCATCCGTTGACTTTACAGACCAAGGAAGCACAGATGTTGGGAAGGGAAGTGATGCTCCCAGAGCTTCATCTCCAGCAAACGAACTTAGGAAAGATGGCTTCTCCAGAGGCCAAGTCCTCTAGAGAAGAAGCTGCCACAGAGCAAAAGAGAAATGCCTGGCCAAATACATTTATAATCACGATCTAATAATGCTTCACAACACCCCATGGGAGGAGCTTAAGGAAAATTACAAGAGTAATTACGAGTGTTCACATTAGTGATAATTCAATAATCATCTTCCTTGGCATACCTTTCTTCTTGAGATGGATAAGCCAGATTGCATTAGACAGACTTCTGCCACTTATACGCCACGTGACCTTGGAAAAGTCCCTTCAACTCTATGCTTTTTTACAGTTTTATCATCTGTGAGGAGGAGGATATAATGTAGTAACATTCTACGGTAATACTGGCTGTGATAAAGACAATTGTGAAGACTCTTCAGAAGTAGGGATGGATGGTCCCCCTGTTCCCAGTATTCCTCCTATTCATTTTCTCTGCATCTGGCTGATGAAATGAGACCCCCTGAAGATTCCTGGAATCACTGCCACTATCCTGGAAGAACCAGCCAACTGAAAGCCCCAGAGTTATCCCCACTGGTATTTAAGCTGGGGTGGGCCGTTGCTCCCAAGCAGCACCAAGGCAAGCTAGGACCAGGACCAATTTGAATCAGGAAGCCTGACCCCTAGAATTGCTGGCCAGCGAGCTGGGCTGTATCACCAGGTCATTTAAATAATTACATGATTCAGTTTATTAGATGCCACTTATGAAGTTACAATAAAGATTAAATAAAATAATGCCCAGAAAGCCCTTAGCACAGAGTAAGTGCTCCAACAGATGTTACCTAAGATGGTTATTATCTTGGAGGAAACCTGAAGACAAACACGTCTATCTTACAGATTTTTTATCATGATTTAGGAGTGGGTTTAAAATTCTGCTGAGCTTGTTAGCTAAATTATATTAGAAATAAGTCTTGGGTTAATCTGATATTCTCCAACACTTACGTGAAAGCTACTAAATAACACCAAGATTTCCGAAAGTCACTCAAGTACTTAAAGGTATATTTTCAATTGTATGTCCAAGTGAATTCCTCAAGAGCAGATGCTATACCAGAGATGTGGGGCTTTTCTTCTATGGATTGAGAGATCGGTCTTTGTTTTAAATAATCAGTCAGAATTGTTGACTTCAAGCGGATTCCGTGCTCCCTCTTCCCCTGCGCCCTGCCCCCTCTCCCTCCTCCTCTGCCTTTGGTTTTAAAGAAAAATGCTAATTTTCTTCAGAGGTAATATGGCAGCCTACTTCCCTGTAGGGGCACAGAGATGAGTGTCACTCATTTTCATGTGAGTGACTACCATGCCTGTGGTCTTACTCTAAAACCCGTGGATTAATTTCTTTCTTCCTTCCTTCCACCCTCCTTCCCTCCCTCCCTTTCTTTTCCAATCACAGAAAGTTGGCACGTTGGTAATGAACGGGGCCTATATATTTTTTAACTTTTTGCAGAAATGGGTCCCTTCACTTATAGTTTAATATTACACACTATTTTTACTCTAGGTAAAAAATAAGGCATGCATGACAGATAGAAGAATGTTCTATCTTTAGTCAACTCTATTCTAAGAGCTCGTATCGTTATCTGAGTCTTTCTTTCTTTTTTTTTTTAAACAAATAGGGGTCTACCTGATAAATTCTTAGGATTATTCCAGGATAAGGGTTTGTTAGTATGCATCTACACTTCTTTTTATTGGTTAAAGAGAATTTTTTGTTGTAGACTCCCAGGGAACTCAGTTAAATGTTTTGCTTTTTAATTTTCTGGCCGTGCTGCACGGCACGCGGGATCTTATTTCCCCGACCAGGGATCGAACCCGCATCCCCTTCAGTGGAAGCGCAGAGTCTTAACCACTGGACTCCCAGGGAAGTCCCAAACTCAGTTAAATTTAATGCTGGTAGACAGAAATAATTTATCTTTGTTCTCGGTATATTCATCTCATTTTTTATTCTAGTTTCTGGTATATTGTTTGAAACGTAAAATAAATACGTCTAATTGTCTTTTCCGCATAGAGTACGATTCCCTTGTGAGTCACTTTAAATCTACTTTGGAAGAAAGCGTGGTGTCAATTGTTAGAAACAGAACCGTACTTTTTTGGCTTTTTCTAAGCCAGCTGGCACCCCGTAGTCCTAGCGGGAATTCTCTTTGCAGGTCCCACAACTAGGAGTCCTGGCGACGCCCATTTCCCACAACGCTTAGGGGTTCGAGAACAGCCATGACATTTTGGATTCGGCATTTCAATCCTTCAGGTGCACTGAAGCTCGGATTCAGGATTAAGTGGAGATCACCTACCAGCCAACCTGGACCATGGCTACTCCTCCTCTTTCTGCATAAGGCAGCGCAACTATCCAGAGAGGTACCCTTTCAGAGAGGAATGGCTAATTTTTCTCTTTTCTTTTATTTTCTTTCTTCCTTGATTTTAAGATGTGGAAAGGACTTTCGGAAATGCTTTCCATACGCTGCCTTATTTTTCTCTCACATTTGGGGCTGTTCACAGTCGCTCTGCAGAAAAGGATTTGACTATAGTGCCAGACTTTTAAAAGGCTCCTTTCTGGTCTTCTGTCTATTTTGAGGACCCTCAAAGTGAAGAAAAGTCAAACTCCGTATTAAATAACCACCCAGGATGTAGCTGTCAGCTTGAGGTGTTAAGAGCAGTGGTTTATAAAAAGCCTGGTTAAATATAGGAAGTACAGTTGCCTTCCAGGTAACCCGAGATTCGAACACCCAATACAACTTTAATGGAGGCAATCTATTTGGCCCATTTTCGCAGATATCTAATATACTAACCTATTTTAAGATCTGTCATTTTTCCTCCTCAGCTATTTCTCAACTTGACCAGAAAATATTTCCTCTAGCCTAATTCATGTTACATGATGATCCATCTGTATATTCCTCACCTCTATTTTTTCCCTACTAAAATAAATGCATTCTTAACTATTATACATACTCCTAACATTAAAAAAAAAACCCAAATGTTAAGTATTTCATTATGATTTAATATTCTACCACCAGAATCCAAAGTTTGAGCGTTTTTCGGCTTTACTATTTTTTTTTTTAAACTTAAAATGGGAATTTTAATGACTAGCTTGTGTGGCATTTTTAAACATTTGAATGCGTTATAATTTTAACTGTCTTAAAAATCTCATTTTCCCCCTTTCCTCTCTCCAGGGCAGGGGCTTTACCTTCTCTGTTTCCTCATCTGTAAAATGGGGCCACTACCTGTGTTGCAGGTGATTTTAAGGATTTAAAGGTAGTCTACATTTGGGGCCTGGCACAGAGAGAGTGGCTAACGCACAAAGCATTGCTGTTCTGCATTTGCTCACCCACACAGGCAGCCCTTGGTCATGGGGGGCCAGCCCAGCCCAGCTCTGGTCCACCCACCCCACAAAACCTCCACCACACCCAGGCTGTGTGATGGGCAATTAGTAATTTTAGAAGACACTTGGCTAATTTCTCTGATCCCACGACTACAAATAGTTGCAGGTTTTGTCCGGGTTCAAATTTCACTGTGGCCCTACGGGTAGAAAGATGAATTATTTGATTGCAAGGAGAAATAGGAGCCTGTGTGTCAGCCTGCTTTGCAAATCAATTCGCCTCCCCCCAGAGATGCCCATTGCTACTGAAGACATACAGCTTTACAAGGAACGTGGCAGCATTCGTGTTTGCCGTGTCAGAGGGCAAGGTGCACGCAGATGTAATATCACCAAGCGGTGTCATCTGAGCGTGCAAGAAAAATAACTGCAGAGGGCACGCCATGAGCCCGAGGGAACCCTTTTGCCACGGGCTGTGACAGCGCCTCAAATAAGCACCTTACCTAATCTCCCTTGTTGATGCCTATCTGCGCCCAGTGATTTCATGCAGCTGTCATCTGCTCACCAGTTAGGGCATGTTGATCGCGGCTGTAATTAGAGCCTGGGTTTCTGATGCTGCCGAGATGGGGCAAGACCCTAAGGAAACTGGTGGGAGGGCACCTAAAGGTGAAGGTTACAGTCTGCAGGGCGGGTTAAGCGTCGCCTGTTTTGTTTAACTCTGTATCTCCAGGGCTTGACACGGAGGAACACCCAGTACATGCTAGAGATGAAAACGACTGAATGACTGCCCCCAAAGCATTGAGCCCATTCACCACGGGGCAACCGTCATTATTTGCATATAGTCTTTGGGGCTATTTTATAAATATCTGTGATGAGCTGTTCATTCATTCATTCATCAAATATGCACTGAGAGGCCACTCTGCCCGAGGTCTGGTGACTTTTGTATTTCAGGAGTTCAACACAGACACCAGGACACAGAGTATGCTAGATACATGTCAGATACAGGAGTGGATGAATTAGATCTGGGGGAGGAATAGCTGAGTCTGTTGAAAAAATGGACTGCATGACAGGCAGGCAGCTCTGCTGTCATCGTCTAGGGCCCGCAGAGCCCATTTGTCCAGGCCGAGTTCAATATGCTCTGGTGCAGATGGCCTCGGGGCTCCCTGGGCCCCTGCACACCAGGGCTGCCCTGAAGGAGTGCTACTTCGGCTACAGGGTCCTTGAGAACCCTAGGATGTTCAGGCTCAGAGGGACGCAATAGATCAAGGACAAGCCCCTCCTCTGACAAGTGGGAAACTGAGGCTGAGGGAAGGGCTGCAGTTTTTCCCCGGGTATGGAGCAGACGCACAACTAGGACTGAATGGAGGTTCCTCAAAAAAGGAGAGTTGCCAAAGGATCCAGCAATCCCGCTCCTGGGCATATATCCAGACAAAACTATACTTTGAAAAGATACATGCACCCCTATGTTCACAGCAGCACTACTCACAATAGCCAAGACATGAAAACAACCTAAATACCCACCAACAGATGAATGGATAAAGAAGATGTGGTGTATATCTGCAATGGAATACTACACAGCCATCAAAAGGAATGAAACCTTTGCAGCAATGTCGATGGGCCTAGAGATGAGCATACTAAGTGAAGTAAGTCAGACAGAGAAAGACAGATACCATATGACATCACTTATATGGAGAATCTAAAATATGACACAAATGAACCTATGTATGAAACAGCAAGAGACTCAGGGACATAGAGAACAGACGGGTGGCTGCTGACGGGGAGGGGGCTGGGGGAGGGATGGATTGGGAGTTTGGGATTAGCAGAGGCAAACTAGTATATATATAGGATGGATAACCAACAAGGTCCTACTGTAGAGCACAGGGAACTATATTCAATATCCTGTGATAAACCATAATGGAAAAGAATATGAAAAAGAATATATATGTGTATATATATATATATATATAACTGAGTCACTTTGCTATACAGTAGAAATTAACACAACATTATAAATCAACTATACTTCAATAAAATTAAAAAAAGAAAAAAAAAACTAGGACTGAGCTCCGGGACGTTGACTATCTATCCCCTGCCTGGCTGTACCCACAGCACCTCCCCTGTATGCTGTGCAAGCTCATGGGCTGACTCTCTAGGGAAGAAGAGACAGACAGTAAAGGAGGGAACAAATGCTTTCATATTCAGATAGTTCTAAGTGCTCAGAAGAAAAGAGGCAGAGTGGATAGGGAGGGCAGGGTTTGAATCCGACTCCATCACTTACTAACCAGGTGGCTCAAACATCTTGCTAAGCCTCTCTGAGCCTCAACACCTCATTTATACAAGAAGGAGGCTAATTATAGTATCTGTATCACAGGGCTGTGACGAGACGCTAAGAACACAGTCTGGCATATAACGGAGCATTTAATAAATAATGAAATGATGATTATTGCTATTGTTTTTATTTAGATAGGGTGGTCAGTGCAGGCCTCTGAGGAAGCGATCATTGAATTGAGTCAGAAAGATGAGAAAGAGCCAGTCACGGCAAAAGGAGGCACATGTGCAAAGGCCCTGAGGCAGGTATAGGCTCTGTACGTCTGAGGAATAGAAAGAAGACCAGAGTGGCTGGAGGGCACTCAGCAAGACTGTGCATGATGTGAAATAACGTCTGTGAGGCAGGCAGGATTCCAGCCCCGAAGGATGAGCAAACGCTGGTAGAGAGTGTGGATATTTATTCTAAGTGGAACTTGAAGCCACGGGGAGGGTACATGTAAGTCAGCTACTGGCACGATACTGCTGCCTAACAAGCAACCCTGAAACCTCACAAGAACAACCGTTTCTTGTTCTCACTCGCTGGAATACGGGTTGGCTGGAGGTTGCCTAATATCGACTGGGCTTGGCTGAACTCGGCTCCAAGTGGAAAGTCAGGTTCAGGCGCACTTTACGTGTCTCATCCTGAGGCTCCAGCTGCAGAGGCCCTGGCTCTGAGAAAAGCGCGAGGGGGCAAACCCGGTCGTGCACATTTCCAGACTCTGCTCGCGTCATATTGGCTAAGATTCCACGGGCAAAAGAAAGTCACGTGACCTGCTCCAGGAGCGAGGAAGTTCACCCATCATGAGGCCGTGGCAAGGCCGGTCAGATCCAGGAATCCCCTGCTTTCTGAAAGTTCGCTTTACACCACTTTGCTTTTACAAAGGACCTATATTAGTACCTGTTTTCTCTCACTGAAAGAACTCCCCGAAGGATTTTCACTTTTACACCAAAAAAAAAAAAATGATGAAGAGCAAAATTCTTGCTCAGTGTTCGCTCTGCAGAGAAGCTCCTTCCCCGGGGACCGCACCCAGCATCAAGCCGCGGTGGCTCTGAACTGCGTCTGCGAGCATCTCTGCTTTACGTGCACGGGTTGCGTGCATCTGTTAGCAAGATGTGTCCTAAGGTGCTGGTTTCTTAGCTTTATGCCATCTCAGCTTACGAAAGCCTTCCTAGGAAGCTCTACTTTGGGGCAGCGGGGGAACCTGTGTGGTATTGCTACTGTGGAGTGTGACAGGGCGAAAGAGGTCATGTTATCCACGGTCCACGGGAAACGGGTGCACGTTCCCAGGGCATCCGGAAGACCCAGGAGGGTCAGAGCTCAGCGGAGCTGCGACCATCACCGCATGCACCACCCCACCCCCTGGCCTGTCAGCCCCAGTCTCACATTCTGCCCCATTCTGGATCAAACGAGGTCAGCTTTCTGCTGGACCTGCCTTTGAAGAGGAACCAAACCACCCACGGATCGTCGAATCAGAAGGGAGGGGTGCCCTTTGACAAGTCACAGGCTGGCTTGTGCCATCTCGGCGCTGGCCTTCTGGCATCGTTTAGCTTTCTCAGAGGCAGCCCTCCTAAGCTCCGCTTGGGAGAGGAGACACGTTGTGGGCCTGCCCGGTAGCCTCTGCAGCCTTGGCACAAGGTTCGGCCTCACGGTGGCTCAAGTCAGGGCTGGGAAGGAGCAGGGACCCTTTGTTTTCCTCGGCAGGGTTCTGTAACCTGCACAGTCCTCGCTGGGGTGCGATACAATGTGCCTTCCCGAACTGGATGACCGAAGTCGTCCGTTGTATTTTATCTGTGATCTCGCCCCCCAACCCACCCTCAGCTCTGCTCTTGGAACTATGTGAGGGGGGGAAAAAAAAAGGAGGAGGAGAAATATATGAGGAGGGTGTGGCAGTGAGGGGCTGGGTGTCTATGAAAGTTTATGTGCTAAAAAACAGCTGTAAAGCGTTTAATGTTTCAATGAACGTTTTATGTTTACAATAAAAAATCCTCCAGCCGAGAAGGCCTCTAAAATGTTACATTTCCTAGCAGATCCAAGAAAAAGAGGCAAAGGGAGAAGATTCCCACCAACCCCTCTGTGGGGAGGAACCCCCAAACAGGAACATTTAAAGGAGGTCCCCCCCAATATCCTGCATTTGCATACCCGGCTCAGTTGTGAGTGAGCAGGGAATAAAGGCCAGGATACACAAGCATGAAAAGTACGCTCATTTTTCTCAAAGCCAAGTACCCATGGCGAGAAGCCTTGGAAACTCAGGCTCTGGAAGGGGGTGGCGGAGGGACTGGGGGAGGGGGCGGGGAGGGGCGGGGGGAGATACCCAGCTCAGCCAAAGCTGGCTAAGAAATCTGGCTGTAATCAGTCAGTCCACTGACAGGAACTGATCAAGCGCCATTAGGCTGAGTTCTTCCAGGAAAGAGCCTGGCTCCAAGGACTCTGGCTTTGGTACAGAGACACAGGTTCAAGTCTAAATCCCGCTCTGAACTGGCTCAGTCTCCTAAGGTAAGTTCTTTATCCTCTCGGGACCCTAGTTTCTTGATCAATAAAATTCAAGTGGAGGGCTTCCCTGGTGGCGCAGTGGGTGAGAGTCCGCCTGCCGATGCAGGGGACACGGGTTCGTGCCCCGGTCCGGGAAGATCCCACGTGCCGCGGAGCGGCTGGGCCCGAGTGCCATGGCCGCCGAGCCTGCGCGGCCGGAGCCTGTGCTCTGCAACGGGAATGCGTCAATGGCGTACTTGGAGTAAGTCGGGAGCAGGCAGGCGCTGGGAAGCCAGCCTTGGGATGGACTCGGATCACGGCAGGCGGTGAGCATTGGGGGGAGGACTTAAGTCTGGATGCTGGAGGAAACTGGGGGCTTGTTACAGCTTTGCGGAAAACGTGAGCTTTGTTCTTTGCTTAACCGATGACTTTAGTCACATGGGCTTTCAGGTCAAGAAGCCCATTTTGCTTTTTATCTCCTTAGCAATTCCTGTTTTCCCCTTTGCCTTCAGGTACCAGAAATACAGTGTAGCCCACAGCCCCTCCCTAACCTGGTCCCTTCTTGCCTCTCCTGCATACAAGGCTCGTGCAGCTACTCCAACAGATAGATAAAAACCAAAACTCCTGTGCAGCTTCTCAGACACACTCTGCAGTTTTGAGCCTATGAGCTTTAGAAGTCCTATTTCCTTCTGCTTGTTATGCCCTTCCCCACATCTCTTCTTCTTTCAGCAAACTCCTACTCAGGCCTCAAAGCCCAGGTGGAGAACCACCTTCTCATCTGGGTCAAATGCCCCGGGCACAGCGCTCTGAAAGCACGCACTGCTTTCCTGTGCCCCGATGCCCATCGCACTGCCTTAAAAACGCTCATTACTGTTCTGATTTCTCTTCTCAACAATGCTTCTTGGGGGTAGCGAACTGAGTCTTAATCATCTTGGCACCCCTGTGTGTAGTTCCAGGCACGAGGTGGACTAGATCCCCAGGAAGAATTTGCTGGTGAATGAAGAAATGAATGGTGGAAAACACCGCTTCCTTTCTATGATGACAGGAGATGGCACTGCTGGCCTCCAAGGGACAAACAGGGCCACTGTTCCCCTTCTCAACTCATGACTGTCACTTCACCCCCAGAGAGAGGAGACACCCTTTGCTCTCCTGGACAGGAAGAGTGGCTCTCCTCTGCTAGCCTTTGCCTCGCCCTGGGAACAGACAAGAACCAGGGGCTGACTTGCCACGCCACTTAGCAAGGAAGCCATTCAGACCTCTGCCACGCTGACAGAAAGATGTTCAAGCACCTCCTCCCAGGAGAAAGGGGGGCGTTTCCTTCAGGGGCTGGACCAGTTCACTTTCTGTTCAGGCACAGCTGCGGGCTGTGCATGTTGGGGTATCATGCTTGGGAGACACTAACGAGGTCCCTTCTGTTCTCCCAGAAGACAGGGCCCTGTCCTGCCTCTCTCTGGATGCCCAAGAAGTGGTCACTGACTAATTGCATGCCACTGCCCTGGCTCTTACCATGAACCATGACAGTCACGGCGGTGGGTGTTGACTGGACAATTTCCAACGAATGCCCGCAAAGTTTCGCAAGCACGCCAGCTACCCAAGAGGTGAAGGGTGGAAACTCACACAGTAAACCAAAGTGAAAACAAAACTGTGTCGCCGAACCCCATGTGAACTGAAACCACAGGGCTGAGCGCTCTGACTCCCGAGACACACAAACAGCTTCCCCCCCCGCATGAGTCACTGGTGTGGCCAGGATGATGTGAGAGGGAGAAGGCCCGATTTGAGGGAAGGTTTCTCAGTGTTCTGGGGACCCTCTGTGCTTTCCGTTCCCTCAGAGTAGAAGGAAAGAGAACCTTCATACAACACTGACTACACCCCTTAGGGTCTGGTCAATGTTGGAGATACAAACATCCAATGGGTTTTCAGAATAATACCATCTAGAAACGAACTATCATCTCCAGATCCATGTGACAACAGAGCACCCAGGGTGTTTACACAACTAGACCAGCCAGAGCTGGAATGTGCGTTCTTTCCTTCTGCCACAGTTCACCAGAGGTCACACCGGAAACCCGGACTGGCCAAGTGGGTGGGAGTTTTTCCTGCTCTCCTAGCGGTCTCCAAACTGCTTTGATCATACACCACTACCAGTAAAATTAAATCCTGAACATTCCCCCCAAGAGTTGTACACTTACATATCCATAAATGAGCTATATACCTCTAGGTGGAATATTACAAAACATTCAAAGAAATGGGAATTGAAATGGGATGAGACGAAAGATAAACAGAAGCTACAATGTTTTCTTCCCATAGCCTACCGAGTGCAGGGGTCACAGGGTGGCCAGATCAAAAAATACAGGTAGCCCAGTTAAGTGTGGAAGGCAGTTTTGCTAAAACATTATTTCTTGTTGCTCTGAGATTCAAATTTAAAAGAGCTTCCTGTATTTTTATTTGTTAAATCTGGCAACCCTAAGGGGTCAGCAATTGTACTCTACGAAAAGGCCACAGTAAGTCGTCTAGGCTTTGTGGGACAACTACTCAGTTCTCCGGTGTAGTGTGAACATAGCCCCAGACAACTACTAAACAGAGGGTGTGGCTGTGTTTCAATAAAACTTTATTTATAAAAACCAGACTTGGTGGTGGGCTGCAGTTGGCTGACGGCTGCCTAGTGGATCATCACGGGTACGTGCCACTCAGGAGAGCCCTGATCTATGGAAGAGAAGAGCCTGTATCTGCACAGTTCTCCAATGACGTGACACAGAAGACAAACCCTTGCCCTGTTTTCTCTGGGGGCTTGGGGTGGGGTCAGGTGTGCTGGCAGAGGATGGGAACGACAACCCCTGTGTAACAGAGAGGGGTAAAGGAGTAAAAGCAGGAGCCTGTCGGAGCCTCATACATACGTGTGCACACACACACGAGCACGCACACGAGCACACACTCACATGCAAGTGCACACATGCACGTACACTGAGAAACTGCTCCACCAGGTCCAACGCTGGTGGACCCGCATTCAGTGCATCAAATTAAATGCTTCTCCTGCCCCAATTACTAGCGATTCAATCGGCCAACTGGCAGCCGTAACAACGCATTAGCCTTTTTGCCAAATCCATTCCAAGTCCCCTTCCAGCACTAAGAGGCATTAACTGGAACCCCGTGCCCGGGAGGAGGGGCACCCTCTGCTACACTTCGTGTCCCGCTCTGCACCTGGACCTCTGAATCCCCTCCTCAACGGTGGCCTTCTAAGCTGTCCTGCGGCTGTTTCCCCCCACCTGCACCCCGCGGGGGCATAAAAGTCCGAGCTCACGCTTACTGCCGACCATCAGTGCCAGTACTGTCTTCACAAATCATGTCAGCACTGGCTCTGCGCCAGAGGAAGCTGCAGGACTCAACGTTCCGCAGTCCCCGTGATGGGTAATTTCACACAGAAACACACGGGCACGGGGGACAGGCTGAGTCCGGTCAGCATTGCAGACATGCCCTGAAACCCAGCCCTTCCTGAATCCTTCTTTCAGCTTCAGGCTGGGGGTGCTGGGGCTTCTTTCTGAGAACTGGGGTTCTCAGAAGACCAAACTGTTTTCCAGCTCAGAAGCACCGGGTGGAACAGAGGGCTGAGGCAGACGGTGGCTGTGCCTGGGGTCAGCCGAACAGAGGCCAGGGGCGGAGGGGCCCCAGAGGGAGTCGCTTAGGTGGTAGAAGGTGGGGACAGTTGGGGCAGACCTTAGTGCTTGGCTCCTGAAGCAACGTCTCCTTTGGGGAGACAATGGGAGTGAGCTGTCTAACTATACCGAGGGGGCGTGTGTGCGCGCGTGTGTGTAACAAGGAATGTACGGTTTTCCTGTTTTGTCTGACCCCAGTTATTCAATAACACAGCCCACTTCTTCATGTGTAGTCAGGGGTCTCTCCACACCCATCCCAGCTCAGTCCTCGGTGTGAGGCCTATTGTGCTCTGACTGTAACACTCTCCCAGAGGCTGGGGGAACCTTAGAATTCTGGAGATGGGGAGTTTGCTTCCTGAAAGCATACAGCACCCAGCAGGCTCCTCGATAATTACTGCCGAAACAAGGTCCTAATGGTCTAAGCGTGGAGAAGTGTACAAACCATTCTCCCTTGAACCATTGCAAGAACGGTCCTCAGGATCACGCATTCATTCAGCAAACACCCCTGGAGTCAGGTACTGGAGCATCCAGAAGAAACTTCATAGCCTCAGCTTTGGGGAGGTCACAGCGCAGCTGGGAGGTCACCCGGGGTTACACAGCTTCCTGGTGACCTGCCTCAAGTTTCCATGACTTTTCAGCCACAAAGAAGAAGGCTGGACCCTCTGCTTTACTCCAACAATGGAAAAAGCAGAGTCAACCAGGAAGCCAGGGCTCCTTGCCATTGAACTTGGCCCATCACCTATGCCCACCTGGGGCCAGGACTAAATTGGCAACACAGGATGTGGCCTTTAGGGGGTCCCCGTCATGAGGGCAAAGAAATAGCATGTTCTCCCGGGTACGAAAACATGAAGACGGGACAACGTTTAGGGGGACTTTTCTGTCCATCCTCTACCTCCTGATCATCAGGGTGAGGGCACCGTGGCTCTGTGCTTAGGGGCACGGGCGCCGGGACCAGACAGTCCTGCTCGGAGCCCAGCTGTGGCCTCCATCCGCACTCACATCTGTCAGATGGGCAGAGTCCCATCTGGCTCACCTACCGCCCATTTCAGGGGGAGAAGCAAGAGTCCATGACAGCAAGGAGGCTTCAAAAACCATGAAGGATAATAAAATATGTGCGGGAGCGTTAAGGGACTAGGCAGACGAGCAGCGGTTTGGTGCAAACACGCGCTCGTCCAATAAAAGCAAGGGAAGTACAGATACCTTCATATTTTAATACGCCAAGGGTCCCAAAGCAGTGGATGTCTGACTACTTAAAAATCCCATTTTCCTCATGACATTTCATTGGCTAAATGTAGCCAGATTTTCACTTGTCAATCCCAGAGTCTTACACAGGGAGACTCTTCAGATGACAGGTATAAACACTGATTTTGTGTCTAATTATTATAATAACAAAAAAGCAATCATGACAATGACTCTATCTCAGAGACTCTATCCCTGGCAACAGCACACGTGATACACAATACGAGGAAGGGGGAAAAGCATCTATTCAACTCCAACAGCTCCTGAAATCTTCAAACGACTTCAACCTCCCCTCCGTCACAACCTTCTGAACATTCACGTGTCGGACACACACCAGGGCTTTCGAATGTCACTTTTACCTAAGAGAACTGTTTTTCAGAAAGACACAGTCAGAACCTGGAACTTTCTGGCAGATGGCAGCTGTCACTCAGGGACCCACCTTGAGCGGCTTAAGGCCACACAACCCGGCCAGGCTCTGACCAGCGAGGTCCCTGTTACAGTAGAACTCAGAATCATGGGAGCACCTTGTTCCTGGGATGGAGGACATAGACTCAGAACAAGAAATTCTGATGAAGGGAAATGACTGACTGGGAGCTCATGGCGTTTGGGAGGCCAGGTGAGGGGAAAGAGTGACTTAGAAACCATCCAGGACGTAACCTAAAGCCTTGCAGCCTCTTCAAATGCACTGCACACGTCTCTGCAAGATGGAAATCAGGTAAGGAAGGGCCACGGGAGTCAGCAAGGACTAGGTCATCATCTCTGATGCCTTCATGTTTGTACCCTCTCTCTCTTTCTTTTAACATAACCCAATAAAGTTAATTACTTCTACCCACCCCCAGCACTCTGCGAATCTAGTGTCTGCTCTGGAATCTGTTTTATGGGCCTCCGTGATGAAGGCAATAATAAGATGTACAACAGATACTATATCATCCCTTGCTGACGTCCTTGCTCACCTGATGTCCAAGACACCTGGGAAGATGCAGCCCCCACTGCGGGATGGCCTATGACCACCTGATATGGGGGTGACATAGCCTGGCCCGCTGGCCTCAAGGTGGGACAGCTTTTTTTTTTTTAAATTATGTATTTTATTTATTTATCTTTGGCTGCCTCGGGCCTTCGTTGCTGTGTGCGGGCTTCTCACTGCCGTGGCTTCTCTTGGTGCAGAGCACGGGCTCTAGGCGCGCGGGCTTCAGCAATTGTGGCACGCGGGCTCTAGAGCGCAGGCTCAGTAGTTGTGGCTCACGGGCTCAGTTGCTCCACGGCATGTGGGATCTTCCCGGACCAGGGCTCGAACCTGTGCCCCCTGCATTGACTGGCGGATTCTTAACCACTGTGTCACCAGGGAAGCCCCATGGTGGGACAGCTCTGAGGTACCATTTACACATCAGAGTTCCCTGAGCATCAGGTCGAAGCTAGCTATCACTTGAGGTCACATCTTCTCTTGCCTCCTTTCCCCTTTCCTACCTTGTTTTCCTCACCCATCCCAGGTTTCCCCTGAGAACACTCCCTCCATAAAACAAGGGCAGCCACATCCCTGTGTCCTGCTCTCCTTCTAGGTGACTCTATTTGAGACACAGAGTTAAGGGAATCCAGCAAGGCCAGAATCTCTTGAGGCAGGTTTTCCAGTCATCTGGCAGGTAAACTGAGAAGGCCAACCACTGCAGAGGTCAGAGGAAGACAGCGAGTGTGTACAGGACTCATGGGGAGACAAGCATGTATTTCGATCCCTGGTCCAGGTGGGGAAGGGGCACTGGCGTGGATTCTGTCCACACAGCACAGGGCGGGGAGCGTCCGACGAGTCACAAGGCCTCAGAGACACCCCCACCGAGAGCAGAGCAGGTGGGAAATCTTGGGCTTCAGTCTCGAACATGCTGTGACGTTGGAGACCCCCGGTGCCATTGTGGAAATGGACCAGGACGCGGGCCAGGTGCTACGGTGGCTGAGGAAGGCATGGCGACTCCCGGAGAAGAGGAAGGTGCTGAGAGCAAGGAACCCGTCTGCTCTCTCCTCAGGGACAGGGCGGGCCTGTGCCTGCAGACACCGAAAGGTGGTCAGTGAATGCGGGCTCTGAACGCCTGTAAGGCTGAGCGTCAAACGAGAATGTTTACAGTTCACATCTGAATCATGCCTGGATGTCAAAGCACCTCAAAACAGAATCTGGCCTATGTATTAATCAGCCTTCTCCAGAGAGACAGAATCAATAGGATATACGTGTACAGTGATTCGGTAATTTATTAATTAATGATAAGCAATAGGCCTATGTGATTATGGAAGCGGAGAAGTCCCGAGGTCTTCAGCTGGCAAGCTGGAGGCCCAGGAGAGCCGACTGTCTACGTTCCAGTCTGAAAACTGGCAGGCTTGCTCAAGAAGAGCTGATGTTTCAGCTTGAGTCTAGAGGCAGGAAAAAGACCGAGGCACTCAGGCAGGAGGAGCTCCCCCTTGCCCGTGAGAGGGTCAGCCTTCTGTATTGGTTGAGGCCCACCCACGTTAGGGAAGACAATCTGATTTATTCAGTCTGCAGGTGCAAATGTCATGCGCATCCAAAACACAGTTTAACCAAGTACCTGCACACCCAGTGCTCAGTCAGGTGATATATAAAATTAATCATCGCAGCCCTAGTTACATATGAACCAGCTCTGTCCTCCAGCTGCACGAGATGAAGGGCCTGACATATTTCCCAAGTAGGTATGGAGAGAGCTCCAGCCACTAGAAATGAGAGCCAACAGCCCTTTAAGAATCCGGAAGACAAGCAGGTTCATGAACACAACAAATATTTATGAAGTTCTGATTAAGAGGATTATGGAAAGCTGCTATGGGCAAAACTGACATGCAAATATTACAGGTGAAGTCAAGACTTCTGAGGCTATACTCCTGAGACATACGTGGAGGGGAAACAAATTCCCTTTTCAATTCTCGTACAATCCTGTGCTTATCAGGAAAAACAACAAGGGTCTGGTGTTGCTGCTTCCTTTCAACACCAAACACTCCAATTTCAGACTCACGGGCAACTGTAAGTGTCTAACTAGAATTTAAAACCACTGTTGGGTGTTCGGTAATTTTTAATGAACTTCTTGTATTTATGACAAATGATACTGGTCTTCCATTTATATTAGTGATATAAAGCTTTCCTTATAAATAGCTGTAATTATGAACCTACGTATATACAAAGGTAAATTAAAAACAAGTGATGTAACAGAAAAGCAAACAGGACAGAAGTTGTGAAGGTGGTATAAAAGTGAAGTTTGGGAAACACTGGTTCACATTATCAAAAATATGAAAAACCACAAAAAAGGAAGGTGGCCGTAAACAAACAGGTCTTGAAAAACTCTAGCGAGAGAAGATGAGGCGACAGCCAACAGCCATCCACTCAGCGTCAGCGATGACACAGAATGACTGTCACGTCTTTATTCTTGTGCAAACACCATGCTCATTCTCACGAAAGGAGGAACTCAGAGCTAACGGAGATAATTCCTGAGCCCTTCCTGAGAATTACAGCAACAATCACTCCCACCTGCCATGGGTCCAAAAGCCACGGGAAAACAGGCCAGGTCAGGGATATCTCAATGAATTTCCATGAACTTACTTCTATTTTACTTAACTTAACTAAAGGACTGAGCCAAGTTTCCTTAAACTCAGATATGCCCACAGATGGTTAATTAAGTATAAAGGTTTAATTTCTGATTTAAAAAAATTAGCCAAGGATATTGATTAGAACATATTCCAGGTAGATGTTACCTGTGCATCAAATTATCTCGAAACTTAGAGGTGTAAAACAACCACTTCTTCTGTTCGTGGATTCTGAGAGTCTGGAATTTGCAGAGGGCGCCAGGGTGACAGCGGGTCTCTGTTTCACAACGCTGGGAAGCTGGAGTCATCTGCAGGCTCACTGGTTCGCTTCGGGTCTGATGGTTGACGCAGGCTCAGTTCCTATCCACGGAGGCCTCTCTACGTGGTGTCTCCACGTGAGCCAGAATGAGCTTCCTCACAGCATCGTGGCCAGGTTCCAAGATGAAGCATCCCATGAGTGAGACAGGAACAGATGGAAGCTGTATCATCTTTTAGGACCTGACTTCAGAAGTCCTACAATGTCCCCTGTACCACATTCTAATTAGTTCGCAGCAACTCAGTAAGGGCGGCCCCATTCTAGGATGGACTTAGACTCTTTTGCTGAGACAATGCCGAAGACTTTGCAGGCAAGTGTCAAAACCACGACAGAAAGGATTAACAGCAGAGGCAAACTACACACCCTGCATCCTGCCCTCATCTCCCCTTCTTACAGTCTCCCCACTCCATAACCATCATGACGACCATGAAAACTGTCCACATTATCACCCAAACGCCAAGTTCTAGTGCTTCATGCTGCCTCTTCTTAATTTCAAGGTAATGACTTTCACAACTGAAAAAGTCCAAGGAAACGAGGAAGGAAAGAAGGTGAGAAAGGGATGGGTGAGAATGGGATGAGAAAAAGAAGGAATTAACAAAGAGAAAAAAGGCAGAAAGAAGCCTACATTCCTTTCCTTTGTCACAAGCCTACACTGAAACACTGCGATGCTCAAAGAAACCAATGCCAGAAAGATCTCCCGAGGAGACACAGCGTAAGTATGTACCTTTGAAGTCACACATTCTACGAAAGGGTTTGGAAATCACTGAGCCGTCCCTTAAAAAGTAGAGCAATCGGCACCTTAATGTGGGTGTGCTTCTCGGTTCCAAGTTCTAACCTCAGCTCTAACCTTGGACGTGTCACGCTGCTGTGTCAAATACCAGCCCTATCTCTAAGGAACACAGGCAATTAAACATTGACCGAGGTGTGAGCCACCTGTGAGCACTCCTGAGTCTTCCACAGCCCAGTCAAAACAGATTCATTTCAAAGCAAACACAAAAAAACCAACCAACACAACAAGCAACTTCCTACAAATGATACCAACTAATTTCGACATTATCTTAATACCAAACATAACGTGTTGGATGCTACAGTGACACCAGCGTCAACTGCTCTGCCGTTGATTTGATACTGAAAGTTGGGTGACTTTGTTAATGATGATAATCTGTTATTCCGAAGGAAACAGAGTGACTGGAATTTTAAAATCATTGCCCAGTTTCTACCACCTCCTGTGGCTATTGAGCTCCCAGGATTCTTGGATCCCTGGTGGTTCCCTAATGGAATAGACACCCCACATCTCATACGATAAGCCAAAAGAGAAAGTAATTCATGGGTTTGTTTTTTTTCCCCCCCTAAGTGATTTATTTCTCCTGGACTTGTGTGAATGAGTCCTAAGCAATAAGGCCATCTCCTTGAAGAAGCCTTCCCTAAACACTCAGCCTCCTTGTTAATTCATTGGTTTGTTTGTTCCTTCATGTTTTATCCATCAAACCTGGATGAATTTGGGTAGTGCATGAAATATTGGGACTCAGAGACTGATGAATGGTGGTGCTGCATATTATGGGGTGAACTGTGTCACTCCAAAAGATACGACTGGGATTTCTCTGGTGGCTCAGTGGTTAAGAATCCGCCTGCCAATGCAGGGGACACGGGTTCGAGCCCTGGTCCGGGAAGATCCCACATGCCGCAGAGCAACTAAGCCTGTGCGCCACAACTACTAAGCCTGCGCTCTAGAGCCCACGTGCCACAACTACTGAAGCCTGCGTGCCTAGAGCCCGCGCTCCACGACAGGAGAAGCCGCTGCAGAGAAGCCTGCGCACTGCACGAAGAACAGCCCCCGCTCGCCGCAACTAGAGAAAGCCCGTGCGCAGCAACAAAGACCCCACGCAGCCAAAAATTAATTAATTAAAAAAAAAAAAGATACGATGAAATCCTGGACCCAAGTGCCTGCGAATGTGACCTTATTTGGAAATAAGGTCTTTGCAGATGATTGAGTTAAGAGTAGAATGAGCCCTAATTCACTGACTGGTGGGTGTCCTTATGGGAAGAGAAGAGACAGACACACAAGGCGAAGGGGATGTGAGGATGGAGGCAAAAGCTGGTGTGATGCACCTACGGGTCAAGCAACACCAAGGGCTGCCAGCAATGCCAGCAGCAATACCTTTCCTAAAGGAAGGGCATGGAACAGATTCTCCCCTAGAGCCTTCTGAGGGACCAGGGCCCTGCTGACACCTTCATCTGGGACTTCTAGCCTCCAGACCTGTGAGAGAATGGATGTCTGTTGTTCTAAGCCGCCCAGTTTGTGGCACTTCGTTACAACAGCCCTGGGAAACCAAGATGCCACATGAATGCGACCAGCACCTGTAAAACACCTACTAGGCGTCAGGGGCTCCTTACAAGGCGCTCAGCCTCCCGAAATGCAAACGGAAACAAATAAAACACACTGTTATCCTTGAGAAACTCTTAAGGGAAAGAAGTGAGGAAGAGCTGTATCTGGAAAACTCCACATATACATAAAACCTCATCAAATCATGCTCACTGCTCCCCAGAAAATGTCTCCTGGAGGGTGCAGGAAACGGTCGTGCGGTACTTATGCAGAGCTTACAGAATGCAGTTTTCAGTCCCAAGGGCAATGAGATGATTTCGATGTAAGCCGAGAGGGAAGTGCATGGAAATGCTTTCCCAGCTCTGGGGATTTTTGTCATTTCACCAGGGGGCTTCACACGAGGGGGTTTGCTTCTCCAAATTCCCCAAGCCAAGGGGCACTGACCAGCCTGACTGTATGAAGTAAGGATATGCCAATAACTCTGATAGTTGATTACAGAGATGGTCCTCACTGCGGGTACGATATGCTAAAAACTATGCGCCTTGACTGCTTCTGGAAGAAGTAAGGACGTGAATGAACGAATGGACGGTTCTTCTTATGAGTTGCTGCTAAAAGTTATGTCAATGAGAACTCTCATTTTCATAGAACACGGTGGAAAATCAAGCTGCAAGGTACTGTAGAGATAATACAATCCAACCACTTTATCACCAGGGACTTTGTTCATTCCTGGCACCCAGAGCCCCTGGAAGAGGGTCCCATCTGTGACAGGCACTCCCTAAAGACTTAATTATAGATGATAAATGAAGGGCTGAGATCCAGAACAGGGGGATGAGGCGAAGCCTGCTTAGATCCTCACTAAACGCACTTCTCTCTTCTTCCAGGACATCCTTAATTCTTGCCAGTGAAATGAGGGTGGACGTGAGGGACGATGCTTCCAGGCCCGGCCCAGTAACACCCCATGTGGTTGATGCTTCCTCTCTCTGCTCTTCTGCTGGGTGTGGACGAGAGTGTGCCGTGGAGGCCGTCGGGGGATGGATGGTAAAGGCCCTGGATGGATAAAGCCTAGGTCCCTGAATGACCCACAAGCGACTATGACCAGAGCTATAAATAAATCCTTATGATATTAAGGATTAAGCGTTCAATCACTGAAATTTTAGGGTTATCTGTTACATCAACTAGTTTAGTCTGATTTCAAGGAATGGAGAGCAAGGTCCATTTTTAACCTTAGCAGAGACGGGAAAGCAGTGAGCAGCTGTCAGGAGTGACCCCAGAGGGGGGGCTCCCATGGCCAGATCAGCAGCAAGGCTGTTGACATTACACAGCAGCTCTCGGGATCTGTGAGAGGTGGGAAAGAGAAGGTGGGGGAGAAGCGTGACAGAATAAGGGGAAGCTGGAAGGAGAGACATGAGCAGATAAGAACAAGGCGCAAGACGTATTTTGTGGCTTATGTTCATTTATAATCACAGCCCGGAGCAATCGGGCATCCTGCAGTCGCCCTTACCTCTGCTGCCTCAGTCCTCATGGAGGGAAACTTTTAATAGCAAAGGCCAAAAGCAAGACTCCGAAAGCAAGAAACTATGCTTTATGGCGCTGGGATGTCTCAAAAGCTCCCTAGGTGATCCTAATATCTTACCAGAGTTGGGTACCACTGCTGGAGAGTGAACCTGAAATATAAATAAGAAAGTAGATGCTCTGTAGCTACTGAGAAAGCTTGGCCATCCTGGGAGGATGCCCCGTTCTCCACTTCTGTTGGCCAACAGGGAAGCAGCCTACCTGCATGGCTTTTACCTTTACTTTTCCTCACTCTCCTCTAGTCCTTACAAATGTTTTCTGGTTTAATCCAGGTGCACACAATTCCCAGATTCCTTGTATCATTTTCTATGCCTTTGTTTATTAAAAAACCCCAAAAAACAGAAAACCCCCAGCAAACTATAGTTCCTTTAAATCTTGCTCCAGTTTTGTCCCTCTTCTACTCCTGTAGTCTCTCCACCACACTAACCAGCTGGTGAGCCCTCACAGCCATCTGACGTACGACAAAGCTGTTGGAGAGATAGAATGACTGCTGGCGTTGTTCACAGTACTCCATGAAATAAAATACGGTGGAAACCACGAAGCTGCCACTATTTATAGCGTGCTTCCTACATGCCAGGAACGGTGACAACTGATGTCTGTTTCATAGTCACTTTCAGATGTTATCGTGATCATTTAATCCTCAAACATCTCCATGAGTTAGATACTGTTATCATCTCCATTTTATAGATGAGGAAACTGAGCCTAAGAGGGTTGAGTAAAACTGCCCAAAGTCAGGTCATGCAACTGGGTGACAGAGCTGGAATGACACCCCTGGAGCCAGTGACCGTAACCACTACCAGAGGCCGTGGTCATTGGTCTCTTCCACTGGACAGACAGGGAGCATGCCCTGTGCTAGCTGTTTCCTCAATCTCTTTTGCCTGTCTTGACAGGTAGATGCTGAACCAATAAATGAATCAATGAATCGTCCTAGTTTTACCTTTCATGGGATTAGGGAATGCATGATCGTGATCTTAAGGCACGTGAAGGAAGATATGACATTAGTGAAAACTGCAGCTTCTTAATTTTAAAAAAAAAGCACTAATAATATACAAAATGCCACCTTCAATGAAAAAAATGGCTGGATTCTAATTTATTTAATACTTTAAATAAACATCTCCTTAATGGGCAATAAGCATCTGTCCAGCCACATGTGTATAGATGGGTTTCCTGGCATTGTCACGATATCGAATATTCCAGCTTCTGTATATATGTTTGTTTTTGCTCTACATGCCTATTCATTGGGATAGAAAGCAGGGCCCATTTATTTGTAGGAAAGAAGAATGGAAAATCTATAGAGCACTAGTTACATGATCAGCACTGTGTACAACCTGCCTCATCAATCCCCAGAGCCCCCCCGTGAGGATGCTCTCCGTCACCCAAGATCTCAGAAAAGGCTCATGGAGATTAAAGTCACACAGTCAGTAAGTAGTGGGATGAGGTTTTGAACCCAGGTGTCTCAGATTTCAAAGCACACATCCTTTCTTTATACAGGATATTTTTTCTAAAATGAGTGGTTCAGGCTGCCCTGAACTTAACACTTATGACTACTAAAGAAGAAAAACTACCCTGACCTCTGGCCTTAAACATCGTCATACAATAATAACAAGAATAAATGTTATCACCACACATATTTTTTCAAAAGGACCTAGGAATTAACAAGTAAATGGGAACAATATCGTGATGTATTTAAAACTTGAAGGGGAAAAGGGGCACTGGGATATTGGAAGAAAAAAAATTCAGTCTTTTTTTTTTTTGCGGCACGCGGGCCTCTCACTGCTGTGGCCTCTCCCGTGGCAGAGCACAGGCTCCGGACGCGCAGGCTCAGCGGCCACGGCTCACGGGCCCAGCCGCTCCGCGGCATGTGGGATCTTCCCGGACCGGGGCACGAACCCGTGTCCCCTGCCTCGGCAGGCGGACTCTCAACCACTGCGCCACCAGGGAAGCCCCATTCTTTTCATTATGGAAAAATGCTTTGATTCTTTCTTCAGACAGACATGGGGCACATAGGTTAAGGATACTGTAGAAAGGATGATGGGCTGTAAGGAATTTATGACACTCGCCCATCGTGAGACACAAACCACGTGGTACCCAAATCAAGAACCACAGTATACGGAGATGCGAGGCTGAGAGATTTATATAAATCACATCTACAAGTGATCACGGATGAACTACCTCCAACACGTGGGCTAACAAAAGGCAGGAGCTGGCAACAGCAAATCCAAAAACTGAAAGGGAGACCCCCCTGGCACAGCCTCGTCAGCGGTCCCGACGGCTTTTCTGCCGCTGGAGGTGAGCTCTGGGTTTCGTTCTGAGAGGGGGTGGACGGTGGAGGGGACGTACTTGTCTTTTGGTCGGGACCAAATGAGTTTTAAACGCAGCTTTGTGGCCCCTGTTTAAACAGCTGTTTATTCTCTCCCCCAGAAATTACCTAACGTGCCTTTGGAGGCAGCCACTTGGAGGCTGCCTGTCTAATAGACTTGGGGAATAACCTGAAACCCTGCAAGAGACCAGCAAGTGGAGACCAGTGGAAATTTACAGCGTAACCCAAGCTTATGGAATCATAAACGGCGAGGGTTTTCTTTTATAGAGTCAGAGCCTCACGTTCAATTCCAGGGTCAAGAACATGAAACACTGGCAGGCTTCCTAGGACAAATACAGTGGTCTGAAATCCTCAACAACTGGCTCTGGTTTTCAAAGACACATTATGATATAAGATCCTGAGGTAGAGCGACGGGTTCCTGAGGACTTTTCCAGAACAATGGTGTCATTTTTAATAAAGGAAAGAAAAGATGGTAAATTTTGGAACATACAGGGAGGTGTAAGTGCTTTTTCTGTTCTGTGTGGTTTTGTTTTTAAACCTATACGGCCACTGGCAAGCAAAATTTCTTGAGAGAAAAAAGAAAATAATTTAGAAAGAGCTATACACCTGTCATATACCTGTCATTATTATGAAGATTCTCTGTGTCTCACACGTGCACATAATCTTCAAGTCTATCAGACAAATCACACTGGGCCTGAAGTCTTACTGGTGGGGTCTAGAAGGAACACATCAATTCTCAAACACTAACAATTTTAAATTAGGACAAGAAGGAATGTTGTTAGTAAGATGGAGAACAGGAGGGAGGCGTTTTCAACTTGCAGAGTAACAATGCGATTAAATTGAGATCCTTGTTTCCTGAACCCAGTCGGTTTGCAAAATGTACAGTAAAGCTTTTATATGTAAATTATCTAAACTCAAAAAACCTTTCTCTGTAAATTGAATTGAGACAGGCTTAGAGTAGAACACTTTGGTGAAAACGTGCTTAAAATGAATAAAACAGTAAAGCGAAACAAGTATTTTGCAGAAGAGTACGGCAAATAAACGCTAGGTTTTTCTTTCCTTTTTTGTTGTTGTTTATTTGTTTTGTTTTTGATTGATGCCTGTTATGCCCAGAGAAACAGATAAAACTCTCACCTACAGATTCAGTTTTTCACTTGCAACTGCTTAAAGTCAAGTGATATTTTCCATTAGGGAAATTACAAACATTTCAGATGAGGTAAGTATATATAGAAATATTAGGAGCCAGCCTAAGATAGGACAGACTAACCTATCTGAATAAAGATGCCTGTTTCAAAATGCTCTTGCAATGTGCCCAGGGGTCTCTTTCCTTTTTAAAAAATCATATTTAAAATTCTCCGCCCCCCCCCCCCCGCCTTTTCTTACTTAACAACACGTGTGTCTCCCGTTTACCAGCATTTCATCTTGGCGCTCCCTTCCTTGGATGGCTGCTGTAACATCTGTAGGCTTTTTCACTGCACATGCAACAACATCCCCAATGAGCCCACGTACACTTTTAAGGCAAGCTTGGTATCTTTTGATTTTCCTTCTCTCCTTGAACTGACACCACCTAATAGATTTAGCAAGCAGTGGTCTCACAAGAATGAATGAGCAGGGAAAGTTAAGCACACTAGCAGTGGGGAGTCTCCCCAGAATAACCCACTGGACGTGATCACTGGCACTGTGTCGATGGCTAGCTGCCAGACACCGCGCTTAACACAGTGAGTGCACTGACTGCTTCCGTGACGATGTGATAGACTAGACAATGAGCTTTGAGGGGAAAGGGATTACCCACAACCAGACAGATGATATGTGACGGGGCTTGGATCTGAAACCAGGTGTAAGGACCACAGTCTTCACCAATCCCCTTAGCTCTGTTGGACAGGAATTCTGCTCATCCATTTACGCCCTCAACACTACTGCTTTCTACAGTGCCTGAGGCCTTACACAATTTGTAAAAAATGAATGAATGATGTTTCAGTTCCATTTACTTCGAAGGAACCCCAGTTGCTTTTTTCCCCAGATCTTGGAATGGTATCCCCCCATCCCATCTCTCTCTCCTCAGCTCTATCCATCCCTTTATTCATTTCTCCCCCGTGTGAATCAGCAGAACATTCCTGGCGTGTATTAGGGGCTCCATAAATATTTGTCACCTAACATAAACACTTCCTTTTCAAAAACTTTCCTTACAAAAACTGGGAGTCTCCTAAGCTGTGTATTTTCCCCATCAAGATTATGGAGAGGGACACAGAACTTATCAAGGTAGTCATTCATTAATATTTATGTCAAGTATTCAAACATGATGCTTTCCATTCAAGTCTGGAAAACAGCTGGAAACTTCATAGCTAGTTATAAAGTTTGGCTCCAATTATAAAGTTAACCAAAAAAAGCATCAAATTTATTGAACTCCAAACACTGTAAAAACTCAGTGATAACTCCTGAGCCAGTCTCTCTCTCTCTCTCTCTTTTTTCTTTGGAACCACAATAATTCTTTTACGATGGTATCCAGTGAGAATCCCTCATGGAATTTTCTCTGAACGTGGAAATGCATATGGCCTCTGTGGTAATACAGCTGCGTCACGACATTATTGTTTACAAATGTGCAAAGTAAGTACCCAGACCAATAAAAAATAATAACTTGGGCATCCACAGAGAAGAGACACTGTAAACACGCAACGGCCCGCACTTTCTCTACAAATAACTGTTGAAGCAAAACTACAACCACCAAAACCCCTTATTTCAAACCCCTTCCCATAAAGCAAATAGCGCTGGCAGTCCGGCAGCTCATACCACTGTGCTTTCCCAAGCAAAAATGCTTTCTTATGAACATTTATCATTGAGGTGCCATTAAAGTAATGGCAGTCAAAGTGGATCCATTTACAATAAGCCACTTGGTGCTGAGGCTACTCTGTTTTGAACGGGTTTCAAACCAGCACACAGCTTCCCCACATCACCAAAGAGGTGGGAAGGACAGAGAGACGAACGTAAAGAGATGGCGGGAAGGAAGGAGAGGAGCAATATGGAACCTTCCGAATATGTTGACAACTACCATCCGCCGCAATCCTCCACCAGATCCACCAGAGACCAAGCCTGAGGAATCCTGCATGTGAGTCTCCAAAGCAGCAGTGAAGTCTTGCCCTTCCGGGCTTCTGCCTGGAATACTCCTCTCCCCTCCCATTCCACCTCTTCCGTATGTCTAGGGAAGCTCCTGTTCACTCATCAAAACCCAACTCAACTCTCTCCTCCTCCAGGAAACCTTCCTTGTCCAACATCAGAGAAAGCATACCATCCCCTTCACAGCAGTACCTCTGAACCCACTATCAATTTAAGCACTACATGCACAGCTGCTGACCACCTCCCAGGAGGCAAGCACGGTTCAAGAGGCACTAGAGAGAGAGTGGTGAACCAGATGGACAAGAAACTTGCTCTCTCTAAACATGTCCCTCCATACATAATATAACAGCAGGCAGGATTACATTAGCACATTATCTCAATTGTATTCTATTGGGTTCTACACTTACTGCAATTATGATGCTGTCTCCCACGGCAGACTACGAACTCACTCACTGTATCTCTGTATTCACATGGTTTCTCAGTTCAGCCGTGTCTGTGGAGTTGATTTACATTAAAATTTTAAAACCACATTAACTATTACTACAGTCTGGATCAAGCACTAGGCCGGCCTGGAGAGAGAGACTAAATTTATACTAAACACCTCTGCCCTTGAGGAGCTCAGAGCCAATGCCCGGGCAACTCGTAAAATGATCATAATATGAACAGAAACGCTTACCCTTTTCTACTTTTCAGGGCAAACGTCACTTCCTGTCATCCTCACAACAACTGTGAGAGTTGTTATTAGCCCCATTTTACAGCTGAGGACACTGAGGCATCTCCCTATCCCCTGATTTTGGTAAAAGGGGCAGGACAGACCTCTTCCGAAATGAACACAATAGAAGCCTCACGAAGCTGGCGAGATCAGGTAAAGGATGCCTGCTTAAAGAAACGGGGACACACCAGAAGGGTGAAGGGTGATCGGCAGGGTAAACTGAGGCTACCAACGAAAAAGACCCTGGGCCATGGTTATCCAGCAGCACGATGAGGAACACTCTTCCTCGGGATCCACTCTCTAAGGAAACCTCCTGGGAGGGGGTCCCATGGGATTCTATCTCATGTCACAAGAAGAGCAGCTCAGGAATCTGAGAGGGGGGACCTCACCTAAAATGCGGGGTGCAGGTGGGACGAGGGACTAACTCCAGTCTTGGAGGGAAAGCAGAAGTTAGCAGCTGTATTAGTTCCTAGAGTTGTTGTCACAAAGCACCACGAATGGGCTTAGAACAGCAGAAATTAACTGTTTTGCAGGAGTAGAGGCAGAAGTCTGAAGTCCAGGTGTCAGCAGAGCCATCCTCCCTGCAAATCCTCTAGAGGAGGATCCTTCCTTGCCTCTTCCAGCTGCTGGTGGCCCCAGATGTTTCTCAGCTTGTGGCAGCGTTAATTCCTACCTCTGCCTCTTTCTTCAAATGCTGTTCCCTCTGTACCTCTTCACATGGCCTTCCTTCTGTGTGTGTCTCTGCCTCTCTGTTTAAATTTCCCCTTTACTGGGCTTCCCTGGTGGCGCAGCGGTTGAGAGTCCACCTGCCGAGGCAGGGGACACGGGTTCGTGCCCCGGTCCGGGAGGATCCCACGTGCTGTGGAATGGCTGGGCCCGTAAGCCATGGCCGCTGAGCCTGCGCGTCTGGAGCCTGCACTCTGCAACGGGAGAGGCCACAGCAGTGAGAGGCCCACGTACAGCAAAAAAAAAAAAAAAAAAATTTCCCCTTTACATAAAGAAACTAGTCATACTGGATCAGGGCCCGCCCTAATGACTGCATTTGAACTTGACCACCTCTGTCAAGATCGTACTTCCAAATAAGGTTACATTCTGAGTTACTGGAGGTTAGGACTTCAACATACCCTTTTGATCCTTTGTGGGGGGCATGGCAGCAGGGCAGTGGGGGCCAAATGACACAGTTAGGAAAGAGCATCTGGTCCCTGAGCAGATGCTTTGGTCAGCAGCCCAGCAGCCCTAGCTCCTGCAGACTCCTGCTTGCTGTCCCAGCAGCGCAGGTGGCCACGTGACACAGTCCCTGCCCGTCAGACATATCTGGAGAATCACACGGCTGGTGACCCACAACTCTGACAAGTGTTGAGCTGTCTCGCCAGCTGACCCAACGCCAGCGACCACCGCCCTCTGGGCTTCTAATTAAGCCAGAAAAGAAGAGGCCCTGTTTGTTTAACCTAATTTGACTTAACGTTTCCTCTAACTTGCAGCTGAACTCATTCCTCATTGATAAATCTTCTAATTGGTCACTGTGTTTCCAATCCTCATCCAGCACCATCCATTCTCTACCCAGCAGCCAGGACGCTGGCATGGGTCCTATCATGCCAATGTGACAATTTCATCTGTCACAGCTTATGTCAAACGCATGTCATATCTTATATATCAAACAGAGATCATACATGATGTCACATCTTATACGCTATCAAACATACCACGTATCATATATCACATATCATACACCAGTCTCTCTCTAGCTCGAAATTAGCCAGTGGCTCCTTATTGCAGCTAGAGTACAATCTCAAGCCCTCACCATGGTGTGCAAGGCTCTGTGAGATGTGGCCCTGGCCTGCCTCTCAGCCGCCTTGAATTTCCCGCTTCATTTACGCTGTTCTAATTCCACTGCACCTCTTCAGTGCCTAAAACACGCCAAGTTCCGTTCCTTCTCACCAAGCTCCAGTGGTGGTGACTGTTTCCCCTGCTTGGAACACTCTACCACTGCATCTCTGAGCAGCTAGCTCCTCGTCATTCTTCGTGTTAGAAGGATGCTACAACAGTGCCCTTGCACAGGCAGGTCGAATGAAGGAGAGAAAACCAAACGTTCCTTGAGCACAATCATGTGAGACGACCATCTTCTAGACAGAGACCCCACACAAGAGCTTTGGGTTCACCCAATCCCCTAAGGTCATCATTTTGTCTTCTGTTTCCCACTTCCCTTCCCATCCCACCAAACACAGTCTCGTGGAAATAAAACAGGAACATGGGCACATGTGTAGGCATGCAGCCCTCCCAGTCGGAGGGAGAGCCAGGACCACAGCTAGGTTCCTTGCCCCTCAATCCCAGGCCTTAGGTCTTTCTTTCTTTCACACGACCACATATGCAGATCAGTACCCGGGTATTAGTCTGCCAGGGCTGCCATAACAAAATACCCACAACGGGGTATTTAAGTGGCTTAAACTACACAAATTTATCTTCTCACAGTGCTGGAGGCTAGACGCTGGCAGTTTGGTTTCTTCTGAGGCCTCTCTCCTTGGCTTGCAGACGGCCACCTTCTCTCCGTGTCCTCATGTGGCCTCCCCTCTGTGCGTGCCCCCTGGTTCCTCTGTGTGCCTCCAAATTTCCTCTTCTTATAAAGGACACCAGTCAGATTAGATTAGGTTCCTCCCCAATAGCCTCATTTTAACCTAATCACTCCTTTAAATGCCCTATCTTCAAACACAGTCATAACCTGAGGCCCTGGGGCAGAGGGCTTCAACATATGAATTTGGGGGAACACAATTCAACCCATTATAGTGCAGAGATAATAATAACCTCAAAAGGACAGAACTCTGCTGGTCTGGTTACCAGAAATGATCTGTCTATTCCGGCTCACACGATGCCCTGTCCAGAAGCCCTGGAATCTGATACTGGCTATTTCTGTCATTTCCTGGCCGTCTGTCTCTTGAGACCTCTAGATAATATTTCATTATGGAAATTTTCAAGCATAGCCCAAAATAGAGAAATTAGTTAAATAAATCCATAGTTGACCGAGAATTATCAACATGTGTCAGCCCTGATTTGTTTACCCAAGCCTCCAGATCATTTTCAAGCAAATCCCAGGCATCACATCGTCTCAATTGCAAATGTCCCAGTATCTATCTGCAGTACAAAATGAGTTTTACTTAAAATAGTATCCTACTCCACAAATTAACAATACTTGCCTAATACCATCTACTACCTAGTCCATATTCAGGTTTCCCTGACTGTCTCAGAAAACTGTCTTTGCGAGTAGGTTCATTTAAATCCAAATGAACACGAGCATCACGTGTTACACTTGGAGGCTATGTCTCTTTAGTGCCTTTAATCCACGTAACATTTTGAACTCATGCATGTTGGCTCCGTACTCAGAGCACTTCCTCACTTAAGATGTCAAAATGGAGCATCCATCATCTAAGGTACAAGAACCCAAGGGCTCGGGTCCCCCGTGACTGGGAGGGTGTTGTCTTCTACACCTACCCAGCACAGATCAACGAGGGATTTCACCTCGGGAGTGGGGTGCGGCTCCTGAAGGAGATGCTCTTTCCCTTTCCAAGGGATCTTTGTTCTGAATTTGGATTAATTTAAATGGCGCGTGCACAGAGGGAATTTATAAGACGTGTTTACGGAATAATCGTGACCGATACTCATGCGACGCGTGCATCTATAAGTGGGGGTGTGTGCGCAGTAGGGCTTTGAGGGGGCTCCTGTGTGCCCCCTCTTTAACGCTGATCAGTACAGTCAATCCCTAACCAGGGAACTGGGGTGAACATTTATATTCAAACTGTGTTGGGTCCCCTCATGGAAGGTTCTTTCATTTGGTCTGTTCGTCGCAAATACATTTATCAGGCGATGTCATTACATAGGGAGAGGAACTATAAAAACACATTTTTAAGCGTTAAGGTTTTACCATTCTGTCATCTGTGCACACTTTAATCACCGAGATCTTTGGGGCTGGTCTTTCAAACTATTATTCCTGAACAGCTGTATGCTCTAAAATTGATAGTCTTCTTAGTTGATGCATCCACAGAAAAAATTGTTAAATATTCAACAAAACTCCGAATGGCTGCAGCCACCTAGTCTTAAAATTTCCCTCCAAAGCGTATATAACAGCTTGATATGAGCATCTTACTCCTGTTTACTGAAGCAATTATTCAGTCGTTGTTACTGAATAAGCCCCAGAAACGGTACATTTCTTCAAAAGGAACAGTGATATATTTTTAAATGCATATTACTCCCTATCACTTTGAACACTACAATCTACATGAAACACTGGGGGATTCATGATATATTTGTTTCTCGATCACACAAAGGCCTGACTAGCAAGAACGGTGCCAGACACGTAGAATCTCTGCCTCATTTAGCCAGCTGGCTTTAAAGAAATTCGTATGAAATATTCTCCTGTCGTGACGTGTCCCCTTCACTTTCTAAAATCCCTGTTGAGTGGTCGTTAGGTCCTAACATCTGGCCTTGACAAACAGATACGTTACTTGTGGTCCAGATGTCAGTAAATGTACGAGCAGAAAATAAGACTGTGCACAGAGATGCGAAACACACACACACCCTCAGGTCCCTTAACTTTAACAGTGTCAAGAGAACAGGTGAGCCCTGGCACATACCAGGTGTGAGCAACACGGCAAAGTGGGGCTGCAAAGGCTTGGTGGGGTGGGTGTGCACGGGGGCGGGGAGGGGGCAATGCAGAGGCAGAAGCAGCCCCACCCACTTCTTTTTTTTTTTTTCCCACCCACTTCTTGAATGCGCTGCTTCCGTAAGCAAGTCTCCAGGCAGTTAACTATATATTCGATTGGGTGCCCCTCTACGCCATTTGGGAAACGAGCCCCCAACCGCTTCAGATGCACAGGCCATTGGGTGATCCGGGGGAACAATTAGATGTGGGTAAAAAAAACCTGTACTCAGGGTTCCAGGTGGGAAAGATGAGCAGGTCAACCCAGGGGACGTCCATGCAGGAAAAGTCACTGCCAGAGAAAGGGAACGCAGGAAGCGACATAAAATAAACCACAAGTCCCGGCCCTGGCTGGTAAGACAGCAAACTGGCTCTTTGGAACGAGAGGCCTGACGCAAAGCAAATTCAAACTCCACATGAACCAACAAGCGCCGAATGACACGGCAGTTCGTTTTCATGGCGCGTTGAGAGGCCCAGAACGTGAGGGACACAGCAGCGTGTGGACCCGAGAAGCTCTTGGGAGAGCTGCACAGACACCCGAGTGGTTCAGAAGATGCTGTGATGAAGAAAAGACGTACACGGTCTTCATCAGATGAGAGGGGCCACGTCAGAGACGAACAGAATTCACCTGTAACAACCAGAGCTCAGGAAGACGGACTCCCACAGGGCCCGATTACTTCCCGGAACCACAGGGGCCGGGAACCTGCAGGCTTCCCTTCAGCAAAGCACTAGCCAACACACTTCTCTCTGTGATCGCTGCCTAGCTAAAATGAGTTAATCTCGTTTTCCAGATGAATTGTGATTTTTGTCTCCCACAGGCTGTGATTACAGGATAAAAGCATGGTGTTAACTGGAGGGCTGGGGGGCGGCAAGGGGCACTCTTCAGGGCCACATTCCACGCACAGGGAACCGGCCAGTTTTCATCCTCCCATTCCCCGCCCCCCTTTCTATTTTTAATAGAGTTAGAAGAATGCAAAGAATCTAATCTTAGGGAACTCTGAAATGACGCGCAGGGCGATAAACCTTTCGGATGAATTATGTCACCTCGTAAGAGGTCAGAGGCCCAATTTATCTTCGTGTTTGGAAACACAGTTTATGGTCCTGACAAAATTTAAAACACATCTAGGGCAAAATAAATGTGTAAACGGCACTGCGTTTTCAACTCTCTCCCCCCTTATTTGTGAATTGCTCCTGAAACATCAGTCAGCAAACAGGTATGTGCAGAGAACTGTTACCTGGAAAGCATATTCTGCTAGGTGCTGTGAAGAAAAAAATACATTTCAAGCCAACACCTGGGTTCTCCCTGCAAGGCGCTTTATACCTCTGGGTGACTATCATATCATTTTTCGTTTTAAATTAAAAAACATTTTTTTGGAGTATAGATGCCCATAATGAACTCCCTTGGAGGCACAGACCCTGGTTCTAACCCCAGTTTTCACCTTTATTAACTAGGGGGGGGGTTGAGCAAGCTGCTTACCCTCTCTGAGCCCGTTTTTTTCCATCAGGGAAGGGGTACCCAACTTTCAAGGTGGCTGTAAGGAGATGTAACACAGTATGTGTAGCTTTTAGCAGGTGACAAGTGTTTCATGAGGCATAACTTTGAAAATAATTATGATTTCCCAGGATACTTACGGAATCAGAGAATGATATCCAGACCATGTGGTAGAGTGGGGTGGAAACAAAAAGATGCCGTAAGTAGGGGCTGATCCAACAGATAAAAGTACAGGCTGCCTTCCCTGGTGGTTGAGAGTCCGCCTGCTGATGCAGGGGACATGGGTTCGTGCCCCGGTCCAGGAAGATCCCACATGCCGCGGAGCGGCTGGGCCCGTGAGCCATGGCTGCTGAGCCTACGCATCCAGAGCCTGTGCTCCGCAACGGGAGAGGCCACAACAGTTAGAGGCCCGCATACCGCAAGAAAAAAAAAAAAAAGTACAGGATGCCCAGTTGAATTCTAACTTCAGATGGACAACACATTATTTCTTAGTCTAAGTATATCCCACACAATATTTTTAAAGTATTGATGTGTCCCAAACATTGCACAGCCTACACTTATACTAAGAAATTATCTGCTGTTTATTTGAAATTCAAATTTAACTGGGTGTCTTATATCTTATCTTGCAATGCTAGGTATAGAATTCGAGTCTCACTAGCTACGAAACTCGGGGACAGATATCGTAACTCCTGAGGCTCAGTGTCCTCATCTATGGAACAAGGCTAACTGTAAAAATAACACCTGCCCCATTCACATGGCTGCGGTGAGAGTCCAGTTGTGTACCTGAGCGTGTTTTGTAAACTGTACAGTATCATTCCTTCTCTAATGTTTGTTTTTTTGGCTTGTCTGTTTATTGCCTTACAATAGAAACTCATCTTAAGGTTCATCTAAGCCCTTCATTTTACAGAGGGGACTGTTTGGGGGGAGGGGGATTCTTGCCTAAGGCTTTACAGTGGGTGAGAGGGGAAATCCTCTGTTACAAGAAGGTGGTGAGTGCTTCCTCCCCTCCCCTGTGCACATCTTGGCAGCGCCCAGCAGGCCTGCAGCGCCTGGTAGAGCAGTATTTGCTCTCAAAACCACAATGGCACGTGTCAGAGGAGAGTATCCTTCCTAAGGATGATCTCTGACCACTGAAGTATGAAGGGAAGGCTTTAAACCATGTCTATACTTGATTATTCCTTCCTATTCTTTAAGATGGCGATTGTAATCCCGAGAGGGTAGATGCTTCAGGCTGCAAAGTTTCTACCTATTTGGAGCGCCGCCTGCAGCATTTAGGCCATCTTGGTGTAAATCCTGGCTTACCCACTCCCTAGCTGGAAGCAACTTGCTTAATCCCCCCGGACTTCATTTTATACAAGAGTAAGAGGACCTACCTGACCGAGTCATTGGGAATATTACGTAAGAGCGTACATAATACAGCATTATCTCACTACGCTCTTCCTTGGCACACGCGTAGTATGAAATGACTATTAACTTTTTTTTTTTAATGTGTGGGCAAACACGCTAAGCAATGAAATCCTAAATTACTTTAGATGATTATTTACCTTAAAATGGCCTTGTTTAAGCACGTATTTCTCAATCAACAGATATAAAAGAGCGCCAACTAAAGAATACAGGGCAGGGCTCTTTATACTTGAAAAGCTTGACCACCACTGATTTCGAGCACCCGTGGCCCTCATTTGCCAGTCCGCTCCTGATGTGGCAGAGGAGAGCTCTGATTCACAGACTCTTCTTTTTAAATAAATTTCTTTCTTTCTTTAGTTAGTTAGTTATGTCTGTCTGTCTGTCTGTCTGTCTGTGTTGGGTCTTTGTTGCTGTGCGCGGGCTTTCTCTAGCTGTGGAGAGCAGGGGCTACTCTTCGTTGTGGTGCGCGGGCTTCTTCTTGTGGTGGCTCCTCTTGTTGTGGAGCACAGGCTCTGGTGTGCGGACTTCAGTAGTTGTGGCATGAGGGCTCAGTAGTTGTGGCTCGCGGGCTTAGTTGCTCCGCGGCATGTGGGATCTTCCCAGACCAGAGCCCGAACCTGTGTCTCCTGCGTTAGCAGGCGGATTCTTAACCACTGGGCCACCAGGGAAGCCCCTTCACAGACTCTTCGGACACAAACGTCCAGAATGATCAGAGAAAGAACCTGCAAAAAGAGCCTATGAAAATGTGTCCCTGGTCCTTAAGCAATGTTGCAGGTGATGAGGCATGGACACGTGTGCACTGCTGATCTTCTGCACAGGGCATACCTATTTTACATTTGTATATTTGGGGGCTCTACACAAATGTTGGGGGAAAATAAGAGATTTTTCATGCAGGTTAAGTCTGACTAGGGTAACTTTTGAAGATGCCAGGGGAATTTCCTGGTGGCACAGTGGTTAAGACTCACCTGCCAATGCACGGGACATGGGTTCGAGCCCTGGTCCGGGAAGATCCCACAAACCGCGGAGCGACTAAGCCCGTGGACCACAACTACTGAGCCTGCGTTCTAGAGTCTGCGAGCCACAACTACTGAAACCCACACGTCTAGAGCCCGTGCTCTGCAACAAGAGAAGCCACCGCAATGAGAAGCCCGCTCACCACAATGAAGAGTAGCCCCTGCTCTCCACAACTAGAGAAAGCCCGCGCGCAGCAATGAAGACCCGACGCACACAAAGATAAAATAAAATTTTAAAAATACATTTAAGGTATTAGAGGATGGCTTTTGTCCTTAAATCCTCCTATTCTGAATGGGGGTGAAGGGTGGAACTGGGGTGGGAGTAGAAAAATAAACCCCTTAACATGAGACTACCTGAGGGTTCAGAATCAATGCTGCAGCTAAGCTTTTATGACAACTCAGGATGTCAATTATGCAAATAACCTGTTCTTGAAAGGAAACAATTTTATCTTCTTTTTAAAATATTCAATAGTTTACATGGAATATTGTCTCCTTAGGCCTGCTGGGTAAGTGACTGATTCACTTCCAAAGGCAGTTTGTCCCCTAAGTCAGGTGTAGGGGTAGGTGCTGGGGAGAACCTTCTGAGAAGGTGATGGGCCCATCGGTACTTATGGGGACACGAGTCAAAAGGGAGATTTCAGGCTTGAGAAAGGATGGCCCTAAAGTCTTTCTTCTTCTGGATGAATTGTCAATGCTTCCATAATTGGAAAGACATCAAGTTCTAGGGGATACGGGACCAAGTACCAGGACAGAGACAGGCTGTGGAGATCCTGAGTTCTCCTCTTCCTCCCCTGCAGCTTCTTTCTAGTTGACAAATGAAAAGGTTCAGAAAAAGAAATGAAAAGATGGAAAAAGAGAAGAGGAGTTTGGGTCCGGAGAAAGCTACAGAGAGATGGAGCCCTTGACTACAGAAAGGAAGAAAGAAACGGGAGATGGAATTGTGATGGGGTCAGGGTGCCCCCAAAGAGAACGTTCTTGGAGAAAACACCTAACCTAACGGCAGAGGCAGAAAACGGCACAGATGCTTTAACCTGACCCGGGAAAGAAAGAATAAATGTGTCTAAGGATGTGGGTGTGGGTGTGGGAAAGTTAAAGGCAACTGTCTTCAAAAAGCTGCCCTGATGGTCTGGAAAAGAATATACAGAGTCAAATGAGAGAAAAGTTACTCCAAAAAGGTATACGTACTTATCTCAGGCATTTTCTTTTTTGATAACTTTATTAAATATAGAGCTTGACAAGATGAAAATGTTTGAATTAAAATGCATTTTAATAAACCATAATGGCAAAGAATATTTTTTAAAAAGTATATATATATATGTGTATAACTGAATCACACTTTGGTGTACAGCAGAAATTAACACATTGTAAATCAACTATATTTTGATAAAAAATGCATTTTAATAAACAAGGTGTGATTATGTTTATGATCAAATATGAGTGAATTCAGGTTTTAATAAAAACCTGCCATCTGTGACTGCAAAGTATTACTGCCACTAGGCAGTAAGCTTCTCAAGGATACCAATCTATCTAACTTATTTCTACATCCACAGCATGTAAACCATGCTCAACACTCAATAAAGGTTATTTAGTGAATATACAGATGGATGCCTATACCTAGCAGGCCAGATTCCTTAATCAAGATATACCACCACCACCTGGTGGCAAAGTACCAGAATTGCAGGAATAGGGGTTTGGTTTTGTTCTTCTTTTTAATTAGTATGCACAAAAGCAGTCTCCTCTGATGGTGTACATGGCATTCCACAGAGTCACCAAATACAAAGAAGTAGAGGAAGTAAAAAAGCAAATAAATATTAAACTGTTTTGTTCCGATAATCCCAAACAACATCAGCTTTTCCCAGTCTTTTCCTGTTATTTTAAATATTTGTTTCATGAAATCCTCCCGATTTTTTAGGCTGCACATCTGCAGACTAAGAGCAGAGCTGGGTTCTCACATTAGCTTAGCAAGCGTGTAAGGGGGAAGGGGCGCTTGACTGACAACTGACACACTGATGACAGAACAAAGGCAGAGCTTCCACTCGGCACACTGCTCATTTTCACAGCCACATTTGCCTGTCCTTGTTTTCCTATTCTCTCACAAGAAGACCCTTTGACTCTTTCTGCTTTGTTTTGTTTTACGTTTCACACAGGCTATGTTGTCAGCTACGTCCGGAAGCCACAATGAATATAAAGTGCTGGGCAGGACAACGTTTGATAAATGTAAACAATATGCAGAGAGAAAACCTCTCAGATGAAAAATCCACATACATTTTTAACGGCCGTCAGACTGAATGCAAATGGCTTTGGAAAATCTAAGTGGTTGGCTTTTTAATATCAAAGAAAATCACAGCCTTTTCTCTAGCACTAAAAACACCGCTGCACTAAAAAGGAATCAGTAACCAAATAAAACAGGGAGCTGATCTTCACGCAAAAGTCACTGCCGCTGCCCTAACCTTAGAAGCAATGTTGCCCTTCTAGAAATGTTAAATGGGACCTAGGGTGAGCGAACTGGGAATGCTATTTTTTAAGGCCCCCTCTTACAAAAATAAAATAAAATACAGGAGTTGGCCCGGCTCACAAATGAAGCCACGTGATGTCAATGCTTGGAAACTGCTGGGTCTCAGTTGTTTTCCAAGTCACCGCACTGGCAGTCTTGCCTGAAAGAAAGGAGTCAATAGGGAGAAAATAAATAGAGCATTTGCAGAACTCACCCAGCAGCTTGGAAAACTGTCTGCTTACCATTACACAGTTTTAACATGTCATAATCATTTTCACAGTTAAGACACCCTTCCTGCAGTTTAGACCAAGAATGCATGACTAATTTTAACCACTTGTGCAAATCTCCTAATGGAAATTTCAAACAGCTTTTATGGATTAGAGTTTCGTAAACTGTATGGAGAGAGCCCAGCAGATACCAAGCTGGAATCCTCCTCACGTTGACCTGTCGATACCTAACGAGTTCCTGGGTAACAGGGGGCGATCACACGGTCCTTAAACGAACTGTATTTCTTCCCGGCACCGCATCTATTATACATTCACCGTATAAAAAGCAGAACCAAGTCTCATGACAATGCAGACAAATGAGAACGGAAGGTAGGTGGTGTGTTACCATCTCAAGCCTCACCAGAAACTTTTGGTGAGGAGCAAACTCTAGAGGTCACCCCACCTGTGGTCTCACTAAGTTCAAATCACACAGTGTTAAGGTAGGGAGCAGTGTCCCCATTTTACAGACCAAAACTGAGGCTCAGAGAGGTTGGATCACTGGGTAAGGGTAACACAACTGCTAGTGGTTTAAAAAAAAAAAGGAAAAAAGAGTCCCAAGCTGCCCCTTTCCACCATGACATGCTGAGCTGAACAGCAGCTAGAGATTTGAAACACACGGCTGGGCGACTGAAGAAGCAAGTTCCCTTGGAGATGGATGTGACGGTTGTACAACAACGTGAATGTACTTAACGCCACTGAATTAGACACTTAAAAATGGTTAAAATGGGGGCAAGACAGGAATAAAGATGCAGACGTAGACAATGGACTTGAGGACACGGGGAGGGGGAAGGGTAAGCAGGGACAAAGTGAGAGAGTGGCGTGGACATATATACTCTACCAAATGTAAAATAGCTAGCTAGTGGGAAGCAGCCGCATAGCACAGGGAGATCTGCTCGGTGCTCTGTGACCACCTAGAGGGGTGGGATAGGGAGGGTGGGAGGGAGGGAGACGCAAGAGGGAGGGGATATGGGGATATATGTATACATATAGCTGATTCACTTTGTTATAAAGCAGAAACTAACAGACCATTGTAAAGCAATTATACTCCAGTAAAGATGTTAAAAAAAAGAAGGCATTTTCCAACTGAGTTGAAAATCATACCGTTATTCAAATATTCAATAAATACGTATTGTGTTCATACTAAGAAAAAAAATGGTTAAAATGGTAAACTTTACGGTATATAAATTTGACTACAAGTGGAAAAAAAAGAAGAATTAAGTTCAAAAACTGCTTTTCACTGAGATTGAGACGAGGAAGACGGCGGTCGGCACAGTCTGAAGAATACCCTGTTTTACCTGCCATGCTAGAAACCCAGAGCGTCAATAAAAACAAAAAAAATTAAGGACAAAAATCCTCCCTTTTAGGAAATCAAGATCAGTGGGACAGTCGGAAACACATCGAGGTTTCTTCTTTTTCTCGGTCCCCAAATTCAAGCATCTGGAGTTCCTGGCGTCTTCTAATCACCTTTATGGGGACCCCAACTCCTCCACTGTTAGCACTTTGCACAGAAGATGGAGGAGAAGCAGGCATTAGGCTCAGAGGCAAACAAGGTGAAGGGCTGCCTGGGTGCCTGCGTTACGATACACAGAGAGAAGGAGCACGGAGGGAAAAAAAATCAAAATTAACGTTCTCCCTCGCGGTTCTTAATTTTCCTCCTGGCTAAAGTCAAGGTCCTCCCAGCCCTCAGCTTAACACCCCATCCTCGGGCGAGGCTTCCCTGATCCCACTCATCACCACAGGGCCCCGTAAGTCCAGAGACTTGCCTTTGAGACTGATTCCCTTTGGAAAGAGCAGAAAGTTCTCCTGTGTTGAGGCAGGAGAGAAACTCTGGGGCAGGTGCTTGCTCTGGAAGCCCAGGGTTCCGGGGGTGGGGCGGGGGGCAGGAAAGGGCGAGCGCTGGCAGCCGTCGGGTCGCAAGGACGCACACCCTGGTCGCTTTCTCCTGCAGTGAGCACGGCGGAATTAAAAGGGAGGTGGAGGGTACGGCTGTTCTTAGGAAGCACTTTCCGTGGCCCCAGAGCACACAGCTCTCCTCTACATGTGCTCTGAAAAATGTGTCCAGGAAACACTGGACACCTCTTTGCTCTTCCCTTGCCACTCTCAAGTCATGTTCTGTTTCTCCACCACTGGCTTTCCACCTGGAGATGCAGTCGTGCACCTGCTCCTCTGTCTACGAGCTCCTGGCTGTCAGGAAACCCTACGGGGCCGTTTCTTCCTTTGCCTCTATCACTGGGGCTTTCCCCTCCCGCTTCCCACACCAGGAGTAGAGCCATCGCTGAGGGCAACTCAAGCTGCATCCCCAGCAGACGGCTCACATCAGATGCCCTCTCGGAGCGAGGGCCCAAGCCCCCCAACCAGGTCCCGAGGAGCCCTGAACTGAACTCTCTGGTTTACGAAGTCGTTCAGACAGGTCACCTTTGTGTGTTTTCTTTTCAAGCCCTTCTCCACCTCTTGGTTCCCAAATCCCCCACACAGAAAAGAAGGAAAGAACAAGGGAGGTGGGTGGAGAGATGGGAGTGGGTGGAGGGCTGTGGAAAAGGGAGGGGAGAGGCGGCGGAGGGAAGCTGGCCTGGGCTCCAAGTCCCGGGCTGCCACCTGCTACATGGCCATGAGATCTGCAGTCTCCTCATCTGTCAAGTGGGGATGCTGTGGGAACATTAGGAAGAAGTAGGGTAACTGAATAACCAAAACAAACACCTATGCAGCGCTCATTACCTGCCAGGCCCTGTTAAAGTGCGTTCTGTAACACTGTACGTTTCATTCTCACCATCACCCTGTGAAATAAGTACCATCATTATCCCTCCTTCAAAGATGAAGAGATTAGGCACAGAGAGGTTGACTAACTTGCCCAAGGCCACACAGCTATACCTGGCAGAGTCTGGATTCAACCCCAGGCAGCCTAACCCCAGGCAGCCTGGCCCCAGGCTGTGTCCATCACATGACACTGTACTCCTACTACGGCACTCACTGAAGGCCCTTAATAACCACCGATTCCTTGCCCCCTGCCTTTCGAAATGCTTTTCACCACAGTCCTTTGGGTTGATTTTCAATAAGCTTCAATCCTCTGGGTGTTGCACTCTCTCAGCTTTCTTCAATTAGCTGGAAATCATTCAATAAACATTCATTAAGCCCCCGTTCTGTGCCAAGCACCGTGCTAGCAATGGCCGCTTCTCCAAGACCTGGCTCTGGTGGCTTTGGCCAGCATGACTCTGAGGTGACTGGAGCCAGGCCCACTGCAGGTCCATAAATGCCGCAAGAAATGCTACACAGAAGCACAACAGGGTGGCAAAGCAAGAGGCGGTCCTGTAGGACAGAAGGGAGACCCTAAGTGCTAGCACGGCCCCTCCCCCAGGCTCATGGTGCCCTTGGTCTTTGGACCTCCTTTCTTTGTGCAGCCTGCGCTGACTGTGAACTTGGGCACACCTACTAGGTGTGTCCTTGGTCCACCTACTAGGGCATGTCACAAAGATAACCCTAGGACAGTGCTTCTCAGTGGGGGCGTTGCCGGCATCTTGAGGAAGGGCGTTTCTCTGTCCTACGGGAAAGGCTACACCTGGCAGAACGCTCAGCATCCTGTCTCCCTAGCCACCTACCCTCCCTGAGGCAGACGGTGCGCTGGTTACCTTGTAATAAAAAACGCCCAAAGTGCGAGGAGGGAAGAGCGCCGTGCTCAGCTAAGAACCACTGTCTTAGACGATGTGACTGCAAGTCAGATGACCCCGTGTGAGATGCCCCGATATTATTTCCTGGTCTGGAGAGACAGAACATAGGGGAACAGGGTACAGAATTCCATTGGGTTCAAAGGTGATTTAGAGCTGCTCAGAAGATAATTAGAGAGAAGAGCCCGAAGAAATGCAAGCCTCAATTCAGCGAGGTGCCACCTGGTGGACGGTGCAGGTGTCAGTAATCAGAGGAAACAAGTGATCTGTCCTCTTTAAGAAATAGAATCAATGATAATTGTTGCATCTATAAAAAGGCGGTTGTCCTAGAAGCACTGGTGACCACGAGAAACGAGTTCGCATGTCGCCCAGGAGCCTCACTGGCTGTAAAGAAACCTCAGGATGATGAGAAGCAGATCTAAATTTACATGGCAGGTAACCCCCACACTGCTTGGTATGACATCATGTTTCCTTAGTGCACAGACATCATTTAACTACAGGAAGACTTACATAAAAGGATGAATGCCCTCTTCACAACCGCTCTATGAGATAAGTACTATCATAATTCCCTTTTAAAGGTCAACAGAATAAGCACAGAGAGGTCAAGTTACTTGCCCAAGGCCACACAGCAACATATGGCCACACAGCAACTAACTCCAAACCCAGGCAGCCAGCGTTTGAATTTAACCTAAAAATATCACGCTTTTATGTGAGAATTAAACCTAAAAATATTGAGATAATCAAAACGAGAACAACACTACTGTGTTGGTACAGCTTCACACACGTGGTACCTTATGAACCTGTAATATTTGAGTTGGGCCTTCGGGAGCAGGGTTAGCAAACTATGGCCCCTGGGCCAAATCTGGCTCACCACTTGTTTGTATAAATAAAGTTTTACTGGAACATAGCCAGGCCCACTCATTGATGTATTTTCTGGGGCTGCTTTCGTATAAAGGTTTAACTTCTTGTGACAGACACCAACTGAACTGCAAATTCAGAAATATTCACTATGTGGCCCTTTACAGAAAAAGTCTGCTCACTCCTGCTCTAGAATTACACGTTAGCCTAATAGTTTCCATTTTAAATGCATAAATAGTAATCACTACAGCACTGTGACTGTAGGCAAAAATATCACTAAACTTATAAAAGTATCAGAACATTAAGTAAGCTTAAGGTTCACCATAATCGAAGTTTATTATATAAATAGGCAAATCACTTACATTCTTGGGGAGTTTGTCAGTAAAAATACTTGAAAAGGAAATCAAAATATTACATTTGTAAATGCAGCTTGACGTTCTCAAGGTCTGTACCTAAATGCATACATGAGCTGAAATATTATTCCACAGCTCCTCCAAAGTGACTGCTAAAATTTGTCAGGCTTGCAAGCAGCATAATAAGAATTGTAAGTTGAATTTACAAGCCTAGAGAAGAGCTAGGATTTGGAATTTGTCACGTGAATAAAAGAACTTTTCATTTTAAAAACCGAGGTAAACCTCTGGACGTTCTCTTCTGCTCACAAAGGCCACCCTAGAAGCTTTCAGAAACCCCCAGTAATAATCTGGATCTCGAATCTTCTACCCTCTGCTGGTCGGTGGGAAAGAGAAGCCGAAGTATTCCAGAGCAAGCCTAAGTGTTGATTGGCACCAACGCCTGAATCCAGACCCCGTCTGCGTTGTCTGACGCAGTGCAGGGTGTGAACGTCTTTGGTAATGGGGGCTGAGCCAGGCCAAAGGATCCCACACAGGAGAAACACCAAGGAAAGATGCCAATGTGAGTTAATTTTTAAAAGATACATACATATACACGTACGTATATGTACGTGTATATATATGTATATACACACACACAATGATGACAATGGTTAACACCGCTTTATATTATTTTATATGGCATTGATAATTCATCAAGCCCTTTCAAGCGCACTATGTCTTGATCTAGTGAAATAACGCAGCCATTCAGGGGGCAACGTGAGCTGTAGAAGGAGGAAGCCCTGGAGTGATCCCCACCTACAAGCAGCATGGCCTTGGGCTAAATCCCCGACCGCTTGGTTTTCTCAAAAGTAAGCCGGGGGGGAAGTAGTACCCACCTCATGGGCAACTGTCAGGATGAAAACAGAGAGCGTGTGAAACGTGGGCTTAGCACCCTGCCTGGTACGCAGTAAGGGGACCATGGTTCTTCCCTGCTGGTCACCGTGACCAGCATCATTCCAGAAAAACCCTGCGAGGTCAGAACTCCAGGCACTACTGTCCCCCTTGGGGAGGAAGACGCCAGGAGCAGAGAGTTTAAACGACTTGACCGAAGGCCCGCGTCCCCAGGCAGTGGCACCGTATTTCGGACTCCCAGGCCCTGTGTAGGTAACGTGTACTGTGTTCCCGGCCCGTCCCGCTGAGCGTCTCAAACTTGACCACCATCAGAATCAAGCCACAGATTGCAGGCCCCAGCCCCCGGGAATTCTGACTCAGTGGGTCTGCAGTGGGGTTCAAGAATTTGCATCTTTAACAAGTTTCCAAGTGACCGCAAGGCTGCCGGGTCCGGGGACCCCACTTTGGGGACCACTGGTCTGACTCAGTACAGCCCCGTCAGGGAGTCACCGCTGCCCTCCCTCTCACAGTAAATCTGGTGCATACTCGTGGGCCACTGAAGTGTCTGTCACCTGCTCAATGCTTACTAGATGGCTTGATTCTTTTATTTTTGCCCTGGAGCCGTTCAGTCTGGCTTGAGTCTCTCAGCCAACAACTCCGCCCCGATTTCTTTGATCCACGTGAGCACTGGCCCTTGGATTTGGAATATGCCGTTTTCTTTCTAGCTGTGACCTTGGCGGCTCTCCACACAGACTGCCTTTCCAGCTGGGCTCTGCCGTCTCTGATCCAGCCCTGGAACCCCCCTTAGCAGGCCACAGCCTCACAGGTGCGACCTGCGTGCCACTCTCTGATGGAGCCGCCTAAACCCCGCCCCTGCGACCTACCTCTATCGTGAACGACAAGCGACCCTGCTCGCAAACGAGGGCATCCACGTGCCCCACCATCAAAGCAACTACACGCAGCCAGATACGGCAGGACGGACCAAAACTCATTCTCTGGCTCTTTGATTTCCTGTTTCCTGCTTGTAAAAAGAAGAAGAGACACAAAAGGCACAGGAGAGCATGAAAAAGGAACGGGGTGGCGGGGGGAGAAGTGGGCAGGGGGAGCTTTGTTCCCTAGAACTCAGGACATGTGATGCCTGTGGATATAAATACTGGAATAATAATAATAGGAGTAGGAGTAATAATAACAAGTGGAGCCAGTACCAGCAGGGCTTTCATAGCTGAACAGTATTTTGACAACACATGTTCGTATTTCATTTGAAATTTATGAAACCTTTGTCCCTGTAATCCCACGAGCAGCAACATGGTAAATGAAAGTAGCAGACAGTCCAGATTAATAATATTTTGCTTCGTGTTGGAAGGGCATTTGAAAGAAGAAGCTTGCTTTATCTGTCCCCCGTTTTTACGGTTCCTGGTATTGGAACGGACTGAGGCTTCTAAAATTGGCTGGGAAATATTCATAGACGTGTTATTAATTTATGGGAAACTGAAGGACCCACCTCAAGGTTTAAGTAGGCCATTTAGAAACAGCCAGGAGGAGGTGTGAGATCCGCAGCAGCGTGCGGTGACAAAAAAGCGTGGTGGGGTGACTCGGGGCTTAAATCAAAGGCGGGAAGACGACCCTCCGTAAGCTGTAAGGGTTGATATTCTAATAAAGCGTTCTTATGCGAAAAAGCAATCTGTTCACATATGAATTCTGCCATATGCTTCCATCTTTTCATGGTCCACAAGGCCATGTCAGTAATTTCCAGTAGTTACACGGGCACGCAGGATGCCTTGGCTGGTTCATGCGAATAAATGGGCTGGATTTACTGTTTTTCTAATGCTCGATCGACACACCATGCAGGCTGCTACCAGAAGCAAAGTAGGATTTATGGGTTTGCACTGAATTTCAAATGGACGCAGGAGCAAAACAACGGAAAGGCAGACTGACGTGTCGTCTAATGTTTCCCAGGGAAGGCTGGCGCTCCCCTGACAAAGCTAAGGGTATTGTTTGAGGAGCCGGAGGAAAGGCTCTTGCTGTCCGAGTGTTCACAGACGCACTCAAGGACGTGGCCGCAGCCTGCACACAGGCACACATGCCCCGCAGGTCTCTTGGCGATTCCTTGGACCCCAGCCCTAACCTATGACCTTCGCATTTCTAAATTGTCTTTATTTTTTTTAAGTTTTCATTGAAACGTAGTTGATTTACAATGTTGTGTTGGTTTCAGGTGTACAGCAAAGTGATTCAGATATACATATGTGTGTGTGTATTCTTTTTTAGATTCTTTTCCATTATAGGTTATTACAAGATATTGAGTATAGTTCCCTGTGCTATACAGTAGGTCCTTGCTGGTTATCTATTCTATATAAAGTAGCGGGTATAGTTTAATCCCCAAATCCTAATTAATCCCTCCCTACCTTTCCCCTTTGGAAACCGTAAGTTTTTTTTTCAATATCTGTGACACTATTTCTGTTTTGTGAATAAGTTCATTTCTATCCTTTTTTCAGATTCCACATACGAGCGACATCATATGATATCTGCCTTTTTCTGTCTGACCCCCAATGTTCACAGCAGCACTATTCACAACAGTCAAGACATGGAAGCAACCTAAATGTCCATCGACAGAAGAATGGATAAAGAAGATGTGGTGCGTATACCCAAAGGAATATTATGCAGCCATCAAAAAGAATGAAATGATGCCATCTGCAGCAACATGGATGGGCCTAGAGGTTATCATACTAAGTGAAGTAAGCCTAAATTGTCTTTAAGTCCTGATGTTTTTATGTAGGGTTGCCTCCCTGCCAGCCGCAAAGAGTACATGTCTCAGATCAATCAGCTCCACTCACTGGTTCTAATATCACAGGATTTAACTCTGCATATCTCACACCACAACTTTAGACGGGAAAGAGAGGGTATTTCCATCTTTAATAATTTGCATCGGCGAAGAGAAGAATTAAATCTCTCAGATCAGCACTGCTGGCCGCTGGCACTACTGACACACCAGGCTGGCTAATCCTCTGGAGAAGCTGCACTGTGTATCATGGGACACTCAGCAGCCTCCCTGTCCTCTACCTACAGATGCCAGTAGCAATGTCTCCCCAGCCCCGACCTCTTGTGACAACCAGAGATATCTCCAGACGCTGCCAGATGTCCCCAGGGGGGCAACATCGTCTGCACTGCCCCAGAGGAGCACCTGCCTCCTGAAATACTGCTGTACGACTGTTTGGTTCTATGTACACGTTAAACAAGATGCACATCCATCACGGCATATGTGTGTCACCCAGATGGGGATAATGTTTAAAAAAAAAAAAAAAGAAAGAAAAAATCAACTGCAGGGCTTCCCTGGTGGTGCAGTGGTTAAGAATCCGCCTACCAGTGCAGGGGACACGGCTTCGAGCCCTGGCCCAGGAAGATCCCACACACCACGGAGCAACTAAGCCCATGTGCCACAACTACTGAGCCTGCACTCTAGAGCCCGTGAGCCACAACTACTGAAGCCCGCACACCTAGATATCGTGCTCCGCAATAAGACAAGCTACCTTAATGAGCGGCCTGCGCACCGCAACAAAGAGTATCCCACGCTTGCCGCAACTAGAGAAAGCCCGCACGCAGCAACGAAGACCCAACACAGCCGAAAATAAATAAGTAAATAATAAAATAAATAAATAAATTTATATTTAAAAAACTGCAAAAGTGGGACTAACACAGGGATATATGTATGGTGGCTGACAGAACAGGCAGCATAGTTTTGCCGTGGAACTTGGAAGTGATAAACAGAGGGAAAATTAACTGCAATACAGAAGTATCCCGCCATGGTATAGAGAGGGACATGCGTGTATGCTGGAGGGGGGCTGGACTTCTAGAACGGCAATAAAACACAGGAGGTGGGTGTCAACAACCCCAGGCCACAAAACCAGAAAGAATATCTGAGTTGCGGACCCAGGAGGGAGGCAAATGATCGCTTTTCAACATGCACATCATCTGCAGCAAAGCAACATACATTTACAAGCATCAAGCCGCACCTTCAGGAAAGAGAGATCTGAAAGGCTGCTGGCGAGCTCTGGATACAAATAAAAATGAATAATATGATGATGTCCATATGGCTGGGCTTTCCAAATCTTCCGTGGACATCTCTCTCGTAGCAAAGAAGATCCATGGGAGTAGATGTGTATTTAAAGCCTCGTGTTCTATCCTTTTTTAAAAAAATTAATTAATTAATTAATTTTTGGCTGTGTTGGGTCTTCGTTTCTGTGCGAAGGCTTTCTCTAGTTGTGGCGAGTGGGGGCCACTCTTCATCGCGGTGTGCGGGCCTCTCACTATGGCGGCCTCTCGTTGCAGAGCACAGGCTCCAGACGCGCAGGCTCAGTAGTTGTGGCTCACGGGCCCAGTTGCTCCGCGGCATGTGGGATCTTCCCAGACCAGGGCTCGAACCCGTGTCCCCTGCATTGGCAGGCAGACTTTCAACCACTGCGCCACCAGGGAAGCCCTGTTCTATTTAAAAAAAAAAAACAACAAAAAAAACAACAACAACAGACGAAAGAGGCATTCTATGAGATAATATCTGGGTGTGCCTTCCTCTAAACAATAGGGTTTAGTCACCCAAGAAGTTGACTTTTTAAGAAAACGAGCTTTGATTTCCTGTGACTTCTAATAAACTCTGGCACCGACACTCCACCAGGGAAAACTGGGGATATTCACACCCTGATTTAAGGAGCATGAAATCAAGATGGTCATCTTGGTTTGTAGGGATCATAAATCACATACTTACGGGGCACCACTAGTAATCTTAGTCCCCCGACCCACTGTGTCCTCAACTGTACGTGGAATAAACGTGAAAGTGAAGGATCCGGGCATATGGCCCTTGTAGTTGCAGAGGAACAACTATAAATCTACAGGTGTTACCTGTAAGGGTTCATTCGATGTCTTGGAGCCCAAAGGCCCGCATTCTTCAAGACCAGATGTTAGCCAGGTGCCGGCAACTCTACAGTGAGTGGGCATCGCTCTACTGTGCTTCACTGTGAACCAAAGAATTGATGAAAACCGATCTCCATAAAGGCTGTGTGCACTTTGGGGAGGACTGCATCTTTACGAATTGGTAAGGAAGCCAAGGTTTCTGCTCACTCTTGAAGAAAATCTTTCAAGTACTTAAAAAATCTGGGAAGGCAAAAGTTGATGCTTCTCTTCCATTCACCACTATAACTGAGAGCAGCGTGGAGAAATGGACCACGTAATAAAGCCTTTGAAGTCAGTCCAGGGTGCGAGTTGAACCACACCCTCTGCCTAGCACAGTGGTTTCCTCATCTGCAAACTGCGAGCTCCCAATAACTCTCTCCAGCAGGGCTGATGCAAGGATTAAGTGAGAAGATGTTTTTTTAAAATACCCAGCAGGCCAATTCTGGGTTTTCCTTTCTGTCTTTGTCATGTGATCAAGCTATTTTGCAAATGAAATGACTGTAAGCCTTTTGCAAGAAAGGAATTCACCAAAATCAGACAGTCGACTGAGAATCCGGGTCCCTTCTGCCAGGCAGCCTGAACTCTGGAATCACAAACAAGAGAAGCACAGCTGGAATTCCAAGCCCTGGGTGTACGCCTATTCCCCTGTTGTACAAACATCAGGGGAAGTACTGTGCTTTTGCTTTTATGAACTTCTAAAGCAGTAAAGACTTGTATTCAAAGCACTCTTACTTTGAAAAAGAAGTCATTAATACATTTTATGAACTCAGAACCCATTAGTGAAGATGTATTGAATGTGTCTGCTCAGCGAGGATTATCAAAGGGGGTCTAGAGACGACACTGGACATATAGATTGGGGCCTGGTTTGACAAACCTTTAGCACCTGCAGAATCCTGAACACAAGGGCTTCAGCCACCTGCGCTATCTGAGAATACCCGAGGTATTGATGCGGCCCTGAGAGAAAACATCAAGCCATCCTGGGTAGGCTGACAGGTGCTCTTGAAGTGCGTGCATATGCAATACATTCCACTGTACGGTTTATAAAGAATCAGTGGCCACTGGCGGCGCTTAAATAATTCAGGGACTTAATGGTAGAGTTTATTCATACATGCATCCAGGCGGTGGCTGGAAAATGCCTGGATGGAAGGGAGAAGACAAAGAACCGGGTCAGGTGTATCCTTTGGAGTTTGAGGCTATGCGTGCATTGATGTCTGTGTCCTCTTTCCGCCAAATGCTTTCCGATATTCATTCAGCAAACATTTCTTAGGTAACCACCTCGTGCATGTCTGGCCCTAGACAACACATGGGCCTGACCTCAAAGAGTTGGCAGTGTAGTAGGTGAGGTGTTAGGAAGAAAGAATCATTCTGACACTTGTTAAAATGGTAAGGAAGACTTCATTCAGGGCTGTAGGGGTCAAGACCATAGCAACAGTGGGAGAGATCAGACTCAACTCCGAATACAGTGAAGACAGCTGCGGATTTATAGCCAAGGAGTGAGTAGGGAAAGGTAGGGTGGAGTTGGATAAAAAATTACTAAGAAGAGACCTCAAGGGTAGGGGAATTCTTACTAAACTGACTTAACAGGATTCTTACTGAAGGCAGGCCTGGGCGATCAGATACCAAGGGTGGAGGGATTCTCTCTCAACTGACTTAGGATTCTTGCTCAGACCGGGCTATGCAGATGCGGCCAGGATGGGTCCAAGGTCACGGTCTCGTCGCGAAGTGGGCTCAGAGGAACGTGACTGAAGTTTGGTCAAGAAGAGCCTTTGTTCAGGGGAGAAGCGAGGGCAGAGTTTGTCCCAAGACACTAGAGGACTGAGCAAAGCTTTCTTAAAGAGACATGATGCTTGGGGTGGGGGTCAGGGGTGGTCTTGAGAAGCATGAGCAGGAAGTAGCAAAGGGAAGTTCAAGGCAAGCGGATGACAGAGCACCTGCCGAGTACTGGCTGGTGACCGTCCCACGGTTAGGTGTAGCTAGAGGAGGGTTTCTCAACAGGGACATTATTGAGACTTGGGGACTGGATAATTCTCGGCTGTGCGGGGCTGCCCCTCACGTTGTGGGATGCCAAGCAGCCTCTCTGGTCTCTCCCCAGGAGATGCACTCCGCATCTCCCACCACTTCCCCAAGTCCCGACAACCAAAAAGTGCCTCCCAACGCTGCCAGCCTCCTCTGGGGGAAACTGTCCCCGGGTGAGGAACCCTGGCCCAGGAGTAAGCCCTGTGACTGGCGTGAGCAGGGAGGGCAGCTGGCCTCGCCGAGGACACAGGGGGCAGGTTTTAAAGTTCATCTAACGAGGGCAGAATCTTCTGTGCTCTAAATATGTAGGAGAAAGAGAAGTGAAATGCGCCAGTGCACGGGGACCTGGGAAAGACAGATCTGTCAGAATCTCTGCTAAAAAAGAAAACGAGCAACGGATACACTGACTCATCACGGATAGGCTTCAGAAATTAAGGTTTCCAGGTAAGTTTCCCATTTCTGATTAACAACTAAAGATGAAGCTAACACAGCAAGAAGCACAGAGACGCTTTCCAGGGGTTAAATTACTTCCAAAATATTTTCATGTCTTGTCACGTTTATCTGTAGTGAGGCCTTACTTTTTTTTTTTCTTTTTCAGTTTACATTCAAAATGCACTCCTATTGTAGAACACTTTAAAGCACAAAGAAGAAAAAATAACCATTCCTGGTTGGTGTGCTTGGATTTTGGCCCCGTGACATGCTACAGAGGTTTCAGACATTATTTTCTAGGTTAAGTAAGCCCTATTTCAGCAACAGCACCAAGCCAGCACGTGCGCCAGACCACATCTGACCTCATATGCGTGCTCTGACCTCACATGCGTGCTCTGACCTCACATGCATGCTCTGACCTCACGTGCGTGCTCTGACCTCACATGCATGCTCTTTTTCACTTCTGCTAGCAGGATTAGCAAAGAAAAGGGAGTGGACTGTTTAACATGCCTTTCTAGCTAATTTTTAATCTGTTCCAACACAGGAACTTTAAAATGCCTACTTGGGAGCTTCAGGGACGCTAAATAATAAACCCTGAAGGTTCCAAAATCCGGTTAATAGTCAGACCTGCAGATATGAAATACGGTATTAATTTAGGATAACATAATGCCTAAAACTGAAGCAAGTTAGGTCTAATTGAGCTACGAACTGCTTGCCTTGGATTGTGTAATGGAGGCTGTGCCCAGAGAGGGTGGCTGAGCTATAGATAGCCATTACTCTTAGCAAATATGTTTATTGGGGTCTCTCTCTCTCTTCATTACCCAACCTCATAAAGTGTATGCCTGCGTATTCCAATGAAACATAAAACGGTGAGGCAGAGTCACAATTAGGACGCCCCGAGAAGCTGCCTCAATAAAATGGGATCTGTCTCCAAATGATTGTTCATTTAACCATGATAAATATTTATCAGCGTGTAGGAGCACGATCCTGAAACAACCAGAGCTCACGTGGAAAGTGAGGGAGGACGTTTACATGTTCAATTTTCCCCTTTCGAGGAATACAACCCTTTCGCCTAAGACATATGATTTGATACGAGGACTTGCATTTTACATTCTAAGTATGCCACGGGAACGTCAAGAACATGTTAGGTTTGTATGTCCATTATCTACTTAACGCGACTCGGATATACTAGCATGTGGGAAGCAAAGACAAGAAAAGTGCGTGAGGGGATGGAAATGAAACAGCGCTGAGCTGGGTGGTCATTCCACACACAACCTTTTACGTTTTGCCAAACTTGCATGGCTCAGGCCTTGGCTGCTGGGATATGGAATCTGTCTGTTACCGTGGGGCATCGCGTGTGGTCCAGGGAAAGGGGATGCTGCCTTCCTGGGTGAATTTCAGAACGGAAGAGATAACGGTTTCTGTGCAGCAACCTCTGCTTCTGTTACAGGCTGAGATAGCACGTGGATGACGGCTGGAGTCCCCTGTAAATACAAATGCCTTCTAACTGCCAGGCCACCCCTACAAACAGCCTGAGTCCGAGAAGAATGTCCTAGAGCAGTGGTTCTTAAACTTGGAGGGCTTGTGAAAAGGCAGGTGGCTGGCCCCCTCCCCTGTTTTGGTGATTCATGATGTCTGAGGTGTGGCCAGAGGATGTGCATTTCTAACAAATTCCCAGGTGATGTTGCTGCTGGTGTGGAAACCACACTTTGGGAACTGGGTTCTTACAGCACAGGAAGGGTCCGAAAGGTGCCGCTTGAAGGGGACACTGGGCACGGACAGTATCCATGTCTACTCCCAGTCTATTCCCCAAATTTATTTTCACTTTCTTTTCCTTTCTTTCTTTGTCTCATTCCCTTTATTTCTCTCCCCCACCTCTTCCCTTCTTTTTTATTTACATTTCTGTTTCTAATTCCCAATTTCTATTTCTTCTTTTCTTCTTCTTCCTCCTTTGGTGTCCTTCTCTCTCTCCCTTTCATTCTTTCTTCCCCACGCTCAACCCCACCCTGAGATCTTTTCTCCCAGCAAAAAGTAACCTCCCACCAGGCTCTCAACGGTGATTAAGATTACAGACAGACCCCACGCAGGAGAAAGACACAGGCCGAGGCCTCATTCCCCGGCCAGCAGAATGGGAGCGACTGTCAGAGCAGTTTCGGGGAGGGAAGCTGTGAATTTTGTGCTAAGCACTCGATGGTAGAGGCTTCTCTGCTTTTGTATACGCAAAAAAAAAAAAAAAAAATCGCTATGTGAAATATTATACATAGGACAGTTATTACCGGTAAGTAGAGGAGCTTTTCAGCATTAATTCTCGTTTTGGGGGCTATTCTTACATTTTAGGATAAACAGTCCCTTGGTCTCCTTGTAACTTGCACTTAACTCCTGTGCGGGATGAACATTGACAACAAAAGTGACTATTACGGTGAAGAGCTACCTTAAACAGACTTAGCTCTTTATAACCTTATTGTGTCAGACTCCGAATATTAGACACATACCAAAAAAAAAAAAAAAATTCTCACAGTGAGAGTTATTAGGCTGCAGAAGAGCTTCGCAAGGGAGGTCCCGGGGCCTCATCACTTGAGTCATTTGAAACGAGACCCGGACCGAACACGTGACTGCACCCTTGGGGAACCGTCCTACCTGTGCTGAGGATGGACAGGATGACCTCACAGACCCCTCCCATCCCTCCCACGGTCATAAAATCAGAACGGAAACTGTGACAAGTCATCTCGCTGCTGCCAGAAGTGGAGACTCTAACAGGTCGAGGGGCAGTATCACAGGGGGTGGACCAGGTGACAAAGGATGTCAAAGAGAAAGAAGTCCCCTGCAGGGACCGTGGGCAAAGGACAGCCCAGAATAAAAATCAAAGCGGGGATGTTCCCGAAGGAAGTCCATGATGTGCTTTTTTGCAGACACTGGTGTAAGACAGTCATGCGGTGTGTCCCCAGGTTTCTAGTACCTGCTAGCGAGCTTGTCAATGCTCCGCCTGTAAGAGGAAGGAATCACCAGTTCATTGCCAGGCTCCCTCTTTTTGGAAGATGTGACTGTCCCACTAAAACACAGGTGGGAACAAAGAGAAGCACAGGGATGACGGTGGCATCTCTGTAGCTCAATGTAAGGGGGGTCCATGAGACTTAGAGTTCAAAACAATTGTAATTGAGACTATGATGGAGAAAGCATACTGGTGTTCCTCACCCCAAAGTCAACTACTTGGACAGAGTCCTTCTGGATCTTTAACAGGGAAGGAGGGGGTCCTGAGAGGCTCCATGTGACTTCTCTAGCCAGATGGAGGCCGCAGGCATGCTTTTACCACATGGAGGTCCCATAGCAAATCTGAGACAACTGCAGACGGGTGGGGCGGAGAGGAATTCTGGACCTGATCTGACCCAACGTGCGGCAGCCGCCATTCCAGTTCGACTGGCCCTAAACTGCTAAACCTCAGGACACTGGATAGGACCCGTCACGCCTGCCCACCCACTTGCCCTTCCCAGGAGAATTCCCACGGTCTGTGGGCCCTCCTACTGAGGTGGGCATGTTTTGTATCACCTGACACCTCTCCCTCCCCACTCTGACAACAGTTGAAGAGATCACAGGTCCGATTATGCCTGGGCCGAAGGCAGTCTATCCAAAAGTTTGGTTTGCAGTTTACCGATGGAAAGGATAACTCATGCCAATGGCTTCCCGGACTGGGGAACGGCAAATAGACTCTAAGCCTGTTGTACCACAGAGAGCTGATGCCAAGATGCCATGAGATGGAGCTGAGTTGCCCCATTGTGAGCAAAACCAAGAGTGGGTGAGCCAAAACTGCAAGGGAAAAGAACAGATAAATGGAGCAGTGTCTGGCAGAAGGCAGTCAGGAAAAAAAAGAACACAGCGAACGTGCAGGAGGGAATCATCGGAGGCAGGTACCCGAAGCTGCCTCGTTTCCTAGCTTGCCAACATCTCACAATGAACCTTTTCTTAAAAGAGGTGACATGAGTAGGACTCTCCGTCCCTTGTGACCAAAGAAGCCTAATTAAGACACTCAGAAAATCTGAATTATACATCGTCATGAGCTCTTCAAACTCAAACCACTACCATTTGACATCTAATATCAAAACTCCCTCAAGACCTTAAAGCCCGTGGCTGATTACAGGGACGGAACACAAGAGCCAGGAACGCTCGGCGTTTCTCCTGAGCTGCCATTTTGGAAACTGAACACAGATTCTGGAGATTCATTTATTAAAATTTCTGATCCTAAAACACAAAGGTCATCCTCATAGCATCCTCCACTTGGGGAAGACCTGTCTTCCCCTTGGAGCTGATGTTCAACCACCAAAGCATGTGTGATTTGCAAAACACCCACTTCGCAAGGTACCCAGCACACTCTTAGCAGTGGGCAAGTGCATTAGGCAATGTCCTTCTTCCCCCTCTGGGCTGTGAAAGAATGAACGGTGTAAGCTCTTTTGGTTGCAAGCTACTCCGAAAGGGAGAAGTGCTTGATTAAAGAGAGACACCGACTGCACACATGGAGATATATCCATCCTCACCGGTCCAGAATGACCTGACTTTGGGTTGAAAGGTTCTTTAAAAGTTTAAATCCAAGAGCGCTGCTAGCTCATGGTAGGAGAGTGGTAGAGTGCACTAGGCCCAATTTCCAAATATCATGCAATTCTAGCAGATCCTGACTTGTGGATATAAAAATAATAATTGGTAAAATAAATAATAATAACGGCAGATCCCCTTTGCTGAGTCTCTATAATGTCACTGGCTGTGGACTTTATATATATTCGTTTTCTCAATTCCCACAGTAATCAGGAGCTCAAAGAGCATCTCTTTACAAAAAAGAAACTGAGGCTTCAAAAACAGCTGCTCCAAGCGTGGTCCAGGGCTGGAAGCATCAGCCTTCTCTGAGACCTTCTAGAAACTCTGAGCCCTGGGCCTCAGCCCAGAACTAGAGAATTAGAGGCTCTGGGGCTGGGACCCAGGAACTGAGTTTTAATAAGCCCTCCAGAAGATTCTCGTGCCAACCAACGCCTAAGAAGAAGCACTGACGTAGTAACTTTCCAAGGCCAAACAGGAAGCAGCAGATTTAACACGGAAAGGGTTGTGCCGAGTGCTGGAAACTGTCCCATCCACTTGCGGTAGTCAGCGAGGAGCCAGGCTCGGGCTCATCAGGTTAACACCTGTAATACGGGACTCCCCTGAGATCAGGATCGGGGACCCTCAAACCCTCGTCTGTCCCGAGAGACCCTCTGTCTGGGTTGCCTAACTCTGCTTCCTTCCTTTCACGTATATGGAGGGACTCTTGGGTGCTACTGACCCCAATTTATTTAAATCATGATTACGAGGACTCTGATTCAAGGATATAAAACACCTTCTTTCATTTCCTTATAGATGAGTGAGAATAAAATTAAGGACCAACACAGCATACTCTGTACCAGACACTGAGCTAAGATACCAGCACAGGGATGGCCAACAGAACTGTCTGCGGTGATGGAAACGTTCTCCATCTGTGCTATGAAACGTGGTTGCCACTAGCCGTGTGTGGCTGTTGAGCAGTTGAAATGTATGACTGAGGGACTGAATTTTTAATTTCATTTAAATTTTAATTAATTTAGACAGCCCCATGTGGCCAATGGCTACCTTCTGTGTTAAAGAACCCAGGGCTACATGCTTCTTCTTACTTAAACTTCACCCTAAGCCTATGAGGGTAGAAGCTAACATTATGCCCATTTTACAGATGACAAAACTGAGGCTTACAGAGGCAAAATAATGAGCCCAAAGTCACACAGCCAGCTAGTGGTGGGGCTGGCATCCTAACCCAGGTCTGCCCTGACTCCAGATCTCCAAGGCTCAAAAGCACTCGGCTGCCATCGGTTAGGTGGGTTGGGGGCCAGTGCTCAGAGCTCTGCCCCAGCAAAGGCAATGGCACTGACCATGTGGCCACTGAAAAAAGCTGCATCTGAGTATCTCATTCTCCGGGCAGCAAGCAGCACTGGCATTCTCTTGGCAGCCGTCAACGAGCGGACGTCTGGACATTATTCTCCTGTTAGCAAACGTGCATTTTCCACTTAAAAGTAAGGAGTTTCTATCACAAATTATTTATATGGAAATGATACTACTCCTGGCAGAGAAAACAGGAAAAGGAGCTTTTTACTGTTTCTTTCAAGATGGAAGAAGAAATAAAAAAAGCCTACACCGATGTTATATTCGTTCTTTGTGCTCTTTGAAGGTTGCCCCACCTTTGTACCCTTAACTTACCACTGCTGTGCTGAGAAACAGGCCCTAGGATCTCAGGCACCTATAAGAAACCTCCATCTCTGTACACACGGCAGGCCAGCAGGAGACACGATCCTCCCCAGTCCTTCCCTGTATCCAAGATGCTGGTACCTCCACCCAATAACTTCACCAAACGGCATCACTGAGATTCCAGGAACACACTCCAGACTCGCCTCCGTCCCTGCTCTCCCATCTCCTGACTGTGGGAAGCAGCACGGTACAGAGGGAAAGGTCTAGACCTTACAGGCCAGGCCCACTGCGCCCAAATGTGCTGTGCCACCCTGGGGAGGTGGCTGACCCTCTCTGAGCCTCACTGATCTCCGGGGTAAAATGGGAAGAGCAATGACTCTTCACGGAACTGCTCTGAGCCGTTGACCCTGTGCCTGGCCTATAAGAGGGGCTGGGGAAAGGGTAAGTTTCTGATCATCCCTCCTTTCTAGCCCTGAGCCAAACGCTGACCCACGATTAGGCCTATCCCAGATCTCATCTTATCCAAAGGACTGCTGGGCTCCAAGTCTACATGTGTTTTCCTGTTTTCGTATTTTATAGATCCGAATCGAAGCCCACACCAGTTCAAGGATGTGCACTGTGGTTCTGCAGACAACCACCACGTTTTTGGCACAGACCACTGGCCTGGACTTCTTCCCGAGCTTCAGATCTCTGCCCTGTCCACTTTTTCTTCCATGTTGCAACCAGCACGTGGCCCTGCACACAGTAGGTGCTCAAACAAATACTTGTTGAATGGAATTTCTGTAAAGACCGAGGCCAATGTATAATAAGCAAATTCCGCCAGCCCTTCTTTCATTTATTCAATTAATATTCACTAAGCTCCCACTACATCTGCTAGTGGCAGGCGTGGGTTGTGGTGCTTGGGACACGGCAGGGACCAAAAGGGACCACACCCTGGGCCTTGCTGGCATTCACCTTCTAGGAGAAGGGAGATGAGACAATTACCAAATGAAAGGATAAAATGGAGAAAACAGTGTCCCTCAGATGGTGATACACACTAGGAGAAAACGAAAGCAGGGAAGATTCAAGAAGGGCAAAGTTCAAGAAGAAATGTGCCATTTTAAATAGGGTGGTCAAGGAAGGAGTCCATGAAAAGGGGGTATTTGAACACAGATTTAAAGGAGCTGAGAGAGCTACATTTTAGAAATAAACTTAATTTGGAAAATAAAAAATTATGAGCTCAAGAAATGCTTGGTTTTATATTCAGAAAGATACATCATAAAAGAACAAATACATTTATTTCACGGGCTAACCTCAGTTCTCATGTCCTCATCTACCTTAATACCAGCTAAAGCTTACTGGGTGTTTATTACGCACCAGGCAGTGCACAAGCACTTTATATACGAGTTCACTGCCAAGAGAAAAGGTACAGGCCAGCGGCGGAAAAAATAAATGATGCCTGGTAGGCGTCATAAAGGCTAATACTAGTGGAACACAAGGCGGAGTGGTGGGGACTGCAGCGCCCCAGAGGACCTGTCCCACCCAGCGTAGACGGCTGCTGCCCAGCAAAGGGTGACAGAACAGGGTTAGGATTGTTTGATCTTCTCCCTTTAGGAGAGAGGCCAGAAATCTGGATTTTTATGTGAAATTTCCCAATTTCAAATTTTAAAATGTTGGCCAGCAATTAGAAGTTTCCAAAACAACATGAGGGCCAAAACACTTATTTTTAATGTCTTCAAGACATAGCTGGTCTGAGCAGAGGTTTTCAACCTCTGGAAGAGATAGGAGGTAAAGAATAGGCAGGAACCCCAAACATGTGAGGATCCTGTCAAACGGCCAGGGTACCCGTATCCCGAGACTAGGGTGTAATTCATATTGGAAAACACCCCGACTTCCTGGGACCTCTTGTGTGCCTGCACAGTGGTCAGTGACCTTTGGTATCTGGCAAACACTGTGTCCTTGTGTGTGGACGGAATATACCCACTGGGATTTGAATGCAAAAGTAGCTGGTCGTTCACTTAAAACAACAATGACTTTTTGTGGCTTATTGGCTTTTTTATTTTTGCTTACACTCCACCAATAAAAATGCATTTGGCAAAATCGCCCTGAGGAAACACCTTCTCTATTCAAAACTGTTTTTCATCCCCTTTCACTTGTTATTTCTAAATGATCTTATCAATAATGTATTAAAGTAATACTCGAAAATGGAACAATACTGCACCTTTAAGAAAATATTATTTTTCCTGAGGTCCTATCAAGGTAAATTTCATCAGTATTCAAAGAATGAGCAAAGCACTTCAACAATTTATTTCAATAAAAGAAGACTGAGCTGAAAGGAGTATAAATGATGAGAACTTGCTTTAAACTGATTTATTCCCTGCAGCAATAAAAAGAATGTTTCTTCACTCAGCTGTTTAATATGCAAATATGCAGAACATCCAGCCCCTGACAGCACATCATTAATAAAACCTTGCACTGAGCACAGCACCCGATATTTCATTCTGATGAAAATACATGATGATGATTTTAGACTGCAGACTTTTAGAGTTGGAACAATGTGCTTTCCTGGTGATGAAACCCCACCGGTCACTGGGGGAACGGAAGCTTTTCAGAGAAGCGATCTGATTTCTACAACAGGAAGTCCCAGGGTAAAGAAAATAGTAAAGACTGAAGGCTGAGAACAGTTCATGCAGCCGAGGCCCAAATGACACGATTTAAACGGGGGATAGTGACAGAAGGGGCAGAAGGCTTCTTTCGGGGGGTGCTGGCCCGCCAATCTTTTACGTTTTGTTTTGGACTACATAGGAAACGTCCCCCTGGGTGATATCTTTGACGCTAGTTTTATATCCACTTGGAACAAGACAGCAAGCTGTAAAAAGAAGATACAGGGCTCAGGAACTTGAACCCCTGGCAGGCTCTCCATCCAGATACTGCCCTTGTTATGATTAGTAGTAACTTCTGAATTACCCTGAGACTCTTAAAACAAGCAAAGTGAAGAAGAGGCTGGAAGATGCTCCTTGTGCTGGACCACGTGTTTTCTCTTTCCACTAAAATCTTGGATTGACGTTAACGTGCAGAGGATTACAAATCCTTCAAAAAGTTTTTTTCTTCCTTCCAAACTTCCTGTAACGAATATGCCATATGTATGAACAGAAAAATCATGTTTTAAAAAACGTTATTTACCTTTTTTTAAAAAAAAAAAAAAACGAAAGCATATATATATATATATATATGGGCCAGTGCCCAGGGACTTGTAAGACTGCAAGCTCTGGGGAGGGTTCTTCGCTCCCAGCATTGTAGAATTCTCCCATAAAACCCTATGCTTTCTCTCAAAATAAATATTTATTAAATGGTTAAATGAGTTACTAGTTATAAGTGCTTAGCACAGTGCCTGGAACATGGCAAGCCCCATAAAAGTCCTTGTTAAATAAATAACCAATAAGTCAGATTAAATATTTAAAGTATTTTAGTCTACAGAGATGAGTTTTCTGTAAATATTATTTATTTAAGTAGACAGAGAAAGGACAGAGAAATGCTGGTTCTTCTCCCTCCTTTTAATATTAAGCTTACTATATTGTATGGTTCTTGTTGAAACTATCACTCTAGCTTAGACAACTTTTGGATTAAAATTCCAGTTCCTGTGCTTGTCTTTGTGACCTTGGGCAAATCACTAATCACCAGAAACCACCTCAGCTGTTAAGAATACATGATCGTGATCATACTTACTTTGATGAGTGTTTTGAGAGTATGTTTCAACGTGATCATCTATGTAAACATTCGGCACAGGGGCTGGCCTAGGATAGAGGTTCAAGTTTACCATTCAATCACCTACTAGATACTAACCACTTTATATACATTAATGCTAATTTTTATGACAACTCTTCAAGGTAAGCGCTGTCAGCCATGTTTCACTGTGGGGAGACTATGTGTAGATGGATTTGGACAAAGCTACACAACTTGGTCTTCGACTCGGGTCTACCTGTCACCAAATCCTCCACTATCATACTGGCTTTCTCCCAGACCTGCCCTTTCCTCCAGAAAAAAAAAAAAAAATCAGATACAGTGATTATTCAAAAATACATGGGAAGAGTAAGTTTCCATCCATTTACCTCTATTTTCAGTTATAATTCACATGCAAAGAGTCTCCTTCTTTTTTTTTTTTTAAATAAAGTATTTAAAAACAAGGTAGGTTACGGGCCAGGAGGCAGAAAGATAAAGGCAGGCGGCAGAGAGGATGGGATCTACTGCTTGGGAGATGATAAGCGTGACTACTACAGTCCCCGAGGTTGCACTGCTATTGCAAAAGCTCATTTATTAGAGAAAGGACTCTCGTGTCTGTAATTTGTTAGATTTTCTCCGATTCTAGACAACTGTGAGAACAAGACGTCACCAAAGCTGATCTTCAAGCTTGTGATGGTTCCTCTTTCACTGAAGATGAACCAGTTGAAAAGGATCCAGATGGGAAATGCTTTCCCTCCTCACACACCCACCCGTGTCCCTCCTTCTCTCGGTCATCTGTGCTCCCTCCATCCAACCGAAAGCATAACTCTCTGTGCCAAAGGAAAGAGGGCTGTTGGGTTTTATGTCCAAATATTTCAATTATAAATCAATCATTTAGCAAAATTCAATGAACTCTGCAAAATCTCCTTTTGAATCAGCTCCCACCGAGAATCCAAAAAGTCTTGGGGACAAAATTTCAAGCGGTCCCTTGCAGGTTTCAGTAAACTTCTCCAAGCTAGTACTTTCCGTGCTTCTGATTTTATGTGCTCTGTAATACGCCCTCATAACTCAAATGGGATGAACCAATTAAACATTTCCCTGTAGTCTCTAAAATAGCTGCTCTTGGCATGTTTTTTGCATGGCACAAACCTCTGCGGGAGGATACGATAGAAATCTTGCACTATTTAAATATAGAATTGGGACATCAAAGAAAGGGTTGTATTGAAATAACATGGATAATTAAGGAAGTGGAGAACAGTAATAACTGATTTACATAAAATGCTAATGAGTCTCTTGACTTGTTTGGCAATTTGCACTTTAGGCTTGGTGACTGTGACTCCAAATTTATGATCTAATTTTTATTTTAATATTTTCTTTTAGCGAGTTGTAACCAACAGTAATGGGCGCCTGCCAACGTCTAAGTTCTTCCAGAAGAAGCACCCGGAAGCTTCTTTCCCCCATCAAGCACGCGGGGCTTGGAGATGTGACTGGTCCAGGAGCTTCCCGGATGCCCTGTTTTAGTCGGGTTTCTTTTTCTGTTCCGGCGTTGGCATCTTTAAGGATGCTCAAGTGGTTTTCACAATATTCGCAGCCAGCTGAGCTATGTGGGATGGAGAACTTGGCAAACAGCGGCAGTGCCACAGGGGCTGAGTGGGTCCTTGTGCAGCCTGCTCCTTGCTATTCGGAGGGAAAGACTGGGGAGGGGGGGTGCGCAAGGCGCCCTCTCGCTCTCAGGGCAGCGAATACTCCGCACCAGCCTCTGGTACCTTTGGCTTCTGAGAAGAAATTATGTGCGCCGGAAATTCCTGTTTTATTGTACTCTTCCCCTGATCTCGCCTTGCAGGGCCACTGCCTCCCGTGAATGCGAATGAGGGCTGGAGCTGTTCCTTGAGGACGTGTCTGCCTTGACCTTCAGCGTACCCTGTTTCCCTCCAAGCCCTCTAAGCATGATCCATTGCTCTCTCCAGCCATTCCCCCGTCACCCCATTGATGGGTTTCAAAGCTACTTAAATTTCCAAGTCCCGATGCGCTGCGGCGGTGACCAGGGCTGTGCCTCGCTCTTATGGATTGCGCAAGGTCACTGCTGGGGAGAGGAAGGAGGCAGGAGGAACATTTATCAGGATGTATTGCTTTACTTTTTCTATCCATCACCACGGCAATGATTCTATTTTAGCGAAAATCCATTGAACTCCGATCAAGTCAGATGGCTGTTATCATTGGAAACCCAAGAGCTGTCAGGCCGTAATCAGTACAAATGTGCGAGCCGGAAATGGGGGGCTCCGGGCCAGTGGTGGTCTTCTGGGGGGACCTCTGTGCTCTTTCCGGTTTTTAAAATATCATCTGACCATTTTGCTTTAAGCACCTTTCCAGCTGTTCCGTTTGCAAGTGATAACATTTGGTTATGCAAGGTAGAATGGACTGATCACAGGCCTTTTAGGCGGAGTGTGGAGACAGGATGGTTTCTCGTGCTGCACTGCCTGGTGCTATAATGCAGCTACCATCAGAATACAGACACACACCCGAGTCATCACAGAAGCTGGAACAGGAAAAGTGCACACACACATTCCAGAAATCGCCAAACTATAACTACACTATTTTGTGGCCTCTTCAATATACAACTATTCTGATCACCACAGCTGGCTATAGAATACTATGTTAACAGGCACTTTGGTGCATTACATTTTTATGGTAAATGCCCCAATTTGCATTTGCATATGCTCGGGAAAGGTTTCAGTCCACAGCTACCACCTTGAACGTGAGGTGTGGATGGAGGTGGGAAGACCGAAAGAGAAATTCCCAAGCTCCCTGCAAAATTCTTTTGAGCTTGTCTTCCGGTGATGGGTTTAATGAAATCTGCCATTTGAAGAAAGTCACTTAAACATACCTTGCTGCCCTGCCAGTATTCTAAACTTTTACCAAAGGGAGGGGGTGTGAAAAAGGATGATGCAATGGTTTTTCATCAGGATCCTGGAGCTCAAAGTGACATTTAACTCTTAGTTATCCCAAAGCAGGTTATCTTCCTTGTAGGATGTCAGGGATCATATTTCTCCCACTGCTCCTTTGCAGGCCGATCCCTGCTGGAGTGGGCCGAGTAGGAAGTATGTTAGGTACCCAAAAGCCTGGTGCCCCTGTGTGTTTAAGTCACCGCTTTAAAATATCCAGCACTCTTTCCATGGAGTTTCTATTTTGCAGTCTATAGCTTTATTTCTTTTTTTTTATTAGTGAGCGTAACTGAATACTGACTGTGCATTCTTTTTTTTTTTTTTTTTTTTTTTTTTGCTGTATGCGGGCCTCTCACTGTTGTGGCCTCTCCCGTTGTGGAGCACAGGCTCCGGCCGCGCAGGCTCAGCGGCCATGGCTCACGGGCCCACCCGCTCCGCGGCATGTGGGATCCTCCCAGACCGGGGCACGAACCCGCGTCCCCTGCATCGGCAGGCGGACTCTCACCCACTGCGCCACCAGGGAAGCCCCTGACTGTGCATTCTTAAATACATTTCCATTCTAAATAATAACAACGCTAATAAGGGTAGTTATTTCTTACCCGCTTGCGGTGGACCAGGCTGTGTGCCAAGTGCTTGACATATGTTGTGCCTCATTTGAGTCTTAGCGCCACGTCGCAATGAGATTGGGACATCTCCACTGACAGACGAGAGGACCAGGCTACTGGGAGCACCAGCAATTAACCAGGGGATGGCGTGATTCAGAAGTGGCAGACGCGTGACAATAATACCACTGTTCACCTCAAGCAGTTGTGTCACCTAAGCGAAACTGCTGAAAGTACCTGCATTTGTTCCCTCGAGTTGCACACTAGGTGGCTGAAAAACACGGCAATTGGTTCTCTCAGAGTTCAGGTGGCCACAGGTCTGAGATCAAGGTGCTGATGGGGTGGGGGCCTTCTGGGGGCTCTGAGAAACCATCCCAGGCCTCTCTCTCAGCTCCTGGCAGCTGCCGGCAATTCTGGGCGTTTGTCCCTTGACTTGTAGACATGTAACTCCAATCTCTGCCTCTGTCTTCACGTCGCCTTTTCACTGAGTTCAGTTCTCTCCCCTACAAGGATACTCTCTTTGGGTTACGGGGTCACTCTAATCCAGCTTGATCTCATCTCGACCTTGCCTTTAGTTACAGCTACAGAGACCCTATTTGCAAATAAAGTTGCATTCTGAGCTTCGGGATATCCATGAATTTGGTGGGGGGGCAGGGGCAGGCACCGTACCACAGAGTACAGCGTCCATCTGGAATCCAGACCTGGTCTGTCACCTCTGCAGCGCTTGTACCTAACCGTTATACTGTTATCCACACGCAGAGGGTTACGGGCCTCCGATGATTCCGTAAGTTAATCAGAGATCAGATCTAATACTTCCCGTAGGGCAACGTACCAACGCAGCGTGTCGTGTCATGATGACCACCACGGTGTTTCTGCATATTTCCAGGATAAACTAGCATCACGGGGGAGGTTGGAAAGGTCTTTCCTTCCTGAACTGTGGGAGGGTCAGAAGAGGCAGATGCAGAGAAAAAACGTCCAAGGACACAACCCTGGGAAAAGAGTGGCTGGGAACTCATCACACTCTGCCTGTCCTTCCTAAACCCCTGTGGGCTTGGCCATGGTCAGACCGGGACCCGCGGGTGGAAGGGAACCGCCAGGGAATTAGGGGTGTGCCGGAGCTCAGCTGCACTCCACTGGTGCAGAGACACCATGACGTCAAAGAAGGCGTTTCTAGAGGCGACCAGGAGAAGGAGTTTCTAATTCCTGGCCATCAGTCATTCCTCCTTCCTTCCTCTGGAGGGAAAAGAAAAACAAGCCAAAGAATAGCTCAAAGGTACTGGTGGGGAGGGTGAAGGGAAAAAATGCATCCACCCCCAGAGGATTTCTTCTGATAGTAAAACTCTGCTGATGAAAAAATAGTACGTGCACAAGAAAGAAAGGTAACGTGGAGAGAAAGTCTATTTTTCCTTCTCCTTAAACAAAATCTTATCAGAGATTATTTCGAAGAAAGAATCTCCTGAGCTACCGAAATCATCAAAATGGGTAAGTCACGCAGGACGCCGGGATGCAACGTTGAAGGGGAAACATACTGAAGGAACTAAAATCAACCGTCTGGTAAACAGTTCAAACCAGCAAAACTTTTGATACTTCCGGAACGGAAACAAATGACATATTTGTGGTGGATATTTGAGGCTGATCCGTGTGGTCCATTTTCACCCTCCTGCTGGGTCTGAGTTTCTCAACCTGGGCACTGTGACACTGGGGGCTGGATGCTCCTTGGAGATGGGGGCTACCCCGTGGCCTTTTGGGTGTGGAGCAGCATCCGGGATCTTGCCCCACTGGAAGCCGGCAGCACTCCCCCTAGTGGTGACAACCGAAAATATCTCAGACATTGAGAAACGTCCCCTCAGGGGCACCATCGCTCCTGATTCCACTGCTCTAGTTGGAAAAATCAGAAAGCTCAGTACTGCTTTCCCAGGACTCCCTGGCAGCTACATCCTGGACACAGAGCTGTCCAACCAATTGCTAAGTTCTGTCACGTGAGACATGGACAGTAGAACTGAGGCAAAGGCCATATGCCTGCTTCTCCGGGGCTTTTCGTCCTGGCCAGCGAGGCCACGTGCAGATGAAGCTTTCTGTCTTCCTGCTCTGGTGCCTGGTCGGTCTCCAGCTTCCTGGTGGTAGGTATGGGGCTGCAGCAAAGGAGCTGGCTCTGGCTGATTCGTCTGGCTTAGCTCCAGCTGTGGCTGCAGCTCGCTGGAGGGTCGCTTCTGTGTTATTCAGGGAGAAGACCAACGCAAAGCCGCTTCTGCAGCTCTTCCAACAATTTTGTAAGCATCCAATTTTCTTCACTGAACCCCTTCCTGCCAAAGTACATACAGAGGTTCCCATTTCCTGCAGCAAGTCCTGACGGAGACAACCCATCTGGGAGTTTCGCAAGCGACTCTTGTGAGTCTCATCAGGGAGACTCAGGCGCGCTCTGAAGATGCCCACGACCAGGCTGCCGCACCCACCACTCCCTCTGCTAAGAACCTACTTCCTTCCTTCCTCCCTTCCGCCCTTCCTCCCTCCCTTCTCTCACCACTCAGCTTCCCAGGACAGTCTACCTTCAAACACTCATTTCGATTCCGAGGCCCATCTTATGCCTTCTCCGAGGGAAAGCTTCCTTCTATACACTTCTTCCTTCTTATCCCCCTACACTGTCCCACACACTTGGCAAAGATAACCATGCCTTTCTCTCTCCTGCTTCGCTGGGTACCTTTGTTACTGCACTTACCACACTGAGCCCTCCGGCTGTACGTTCACATGCCTGTCCTAGCTAAACTGGACGATCCTAACTCAGGCTTCTGCCGCCAGTGCCGGCTCAGGTTAAGAATATAACGAGTGGTGGTTGAATGATGGGTGAGTGGAACCTTGTAACGTCATTCCTATCTGCCTAACGATGTTTCATCTCATGGCCCTGGCCCTCGAAGTTCCCACAGGGGGAACTCCCAGGGGGAGTCAAGACTAAGATGGGGGAAAGACACGTCTAGGGGATAGAGGATTGAGCTGTGTGGCTTTGATGGCCGGTGTATTTAAGAAGAGCTTTGAGCGCAGGGAAGAGTCCAATGTGCTAGCATCAAAGTGTACATCCTAGAGACCAGGGAGGAGCACACGCAGAGGGCAGGAGAGGGGTCACGCCACGGGTGCTTTACAGGACAGGCAAACGAGGCTCCACCTGATGTAAGAGAAGCTGACACGGGGAGAAACAAAAGAGATTCTCGAATGAGTTCATTAGAACAACAGAGCACAGTCATGAGGATTCTGATCAGTATCCTGTTACCTTCACCATCATTGCTTTTAATATGCTACAGAATAAACAGGACCCAGAACGGTATATTTATATCAACATAACTCTATTGTAATGTCAACCTGCCCAAGTCTAATAATGCTGTTCAAACAGACACATAGCTCTGCATCGAGAAAGACGGTGGTCTGCTGTTAGGAGCGGAAGACGAACATTTAAATGCCAAAGGTTTACAGACAAGGTCACCCATGGATTCTCAGGGAAGATACTGGGCAAACCTATAGAGCAGGGTTTTTCTCTGCCGTTGAACAGAACGAGGAAATTTATGCAAGGGGCTTCATAAGAGGAGGCTAGACTGAATTCTTTTCATGACAGATTATGTTTATATTAAGCAATGATGTAGGTTTTTAAAAGCTATGGCTCTTGTGAACCTATTTTTAATTAAATATGAGAGCAAACCCTTCTGTACAATTTTCCACGGCAGAGGTTGTGGAGTTCTGGCACGGGAAGTGTGCTGTGGCACGAGACCAACTCTAGTAGGAGTTTAAGCGCCTACCCCATCGGCCGCCACATGAGTGATACTGAATACATCGCCTACCTTCTATGATACCTGAAGACTATGTGTCAGGAGCAGTTAACGCAAGCCTCCTTGACTATGACCCCATTCTATGAGATCAGCAATATCGCTACGTCCATTTTACAGATGAGAAAATGGAGGCGCAGAGAGGTTAACCCACGGTCACAGAGTTTTCAAGCTTTGGCAGCTAGGATTAAGGTCAAGTTCTGTCTGACTCTGTAGCACACACATGTCTCCACTTCCAAGCCCATCATGGACCTACCACGGAGGCGTCTATCATGTGGACGGAGAGTCACACGGGAGCACGGGCCCCCAAAACCACCCCGCCAGGAGCTGCCCCAATCAGGACTCTGGCTGTTGTGAGATTACACATCGCTTCCTTGTTTCAGATCCACTGAGCCAGGATTTTCTGGGACTGACAGCTGACAACATGCCAACTGCTGTACTTCCAACCGGCTACTGGGGGATTTCAGGGCAAAGACCACGCCCCCATCACCGCCTCCATCTGTACAATCACTAAGAGGAAAGAACCTTTAGTGAGGTTTCCCTTAGTGGCAGGGGCTGGGCTAAGTGTACAGATGGCATTAACTCATCTATTTCTCCCAAACACTTGACGAGGAAGGTGCTGAGGTGCTACTTTTGCCCTCATTTTATGGGAAGGAAACTGAGGCTGAGAATGACTACGTGACGGGATCAGGGCTGCTTGGTGAGTAACGGGCAGAGGCAGCAGCATCAAACCCCGATCTGCTGGGCAACCAGGAACCACGGCTTCCCCCTGGCTGCAGAGGTAACCTTTACACGCTGCTCGCTAGTCACCGTCCTAAGTGCTTTAACAAAACTCGCACTTAACCCCTGCAATGACCTCGTGAAGACAGAGGCTGTTTGTTGTAGGTTTGTGAAAGACCACAGCCCTTCAAGCACAATCCCTACTTACGGAACTGAAGACGGTGAGGACTGCTGGGGAGGGGAATAGGGAAGAAACTATGATTTTAGGCATGGATAAATTAAAAAATCAAATACATGAGGATTCTATGTTCAAACCCCCAGTGATAATTAGGAGATTTTAATTCGGCCGACAGTTGGGGTTCAGGGTTAGAGATAATATAAAGACGGTGCAACTTCCCTGAAACCCCTTTAAAGCCTCTTTATTATGGAAATGTCACCACCTGGACATCGATACTGTTTTTAGGAGAAGCTGTCCTCTGGCTGAAGTCTGAATTTACCATGGAGTCTCCTTAGGATGCCTTCTTAGGAGGCTGCATGTCACGAGAATTAAATGCAAACTTTTATCTCTCCTTTCTGAATCTCCCCCTTTCAATCACTAATCTCTCCAGGAAAGAACACAACCAAACAGTCCCATTAGGTAAGAGGCAGACAGTACTGATGTAAATCCCCCCTGAATTAATGGGCCTGCGCTTTACTCCACAATGGCCCTTCCCAAGATGACCCTGCCAATCAGCAGATCTTGTGTTGTCTGCAATTTCCAGTGACTCCCGGCTATGCTCACAGCGGAAGGAATCTGCTGAAGTTCTCCAAGGGGCACCACCATCAAATGGCTCTAGAGGCTAACTGAAATCTACTAACATATACAGATCTTAAAGATGATTTTTTTTTTAAGGCAAATTACAATATTCCAACATTGCAAAAATAGACTGTAAGTGTGTTAAGAAGTGACCCATTGTTCTGGGCTTTGGTTGTCTCTTTCTATGCCTGTTGATGGGTGTATGCAGTCAGGAGGAACCTGAACAAGCAACCCCCCACACCGTAGCATCTTAGGTCACAAGGCAGAAGCACTATCTATTTCTCTAAGTCCATCCTGGGTCAGTTGAGGCTCTTGCCTTTGTCTTTTTTCCAAGATCCACCACGACAGGGCAGCTGGTATCAGAAATCTTGCCAGTCAGCATGGCAGACGGTGTGGTGCAACACACACTAGGCTCTTAACGTTTCTGCCTCAAAGCATGTGTCTCTTTGACACATCACTTCCACCCAGGTTCCACTGGCCAAAGCAAGTCGTGGGGCGGGAAAGTACAGCTGTACCATGAGCCCAGACGGAGAAACCCAGTAACTGTGAACAGCCCAATTGACCCCACGAGCGGTAAGGAGATGCTGGGGATAAACGAGATCTCCCCTCTAGGGTACCACAGGATGTGCACAGCAGGACAGGGCGTAACTAGACTTCAGCCCAAGTCCCCAAAGCCCTTATGTCAACGTGGAAACATGCTGCCCCTAACCAGGGCTTGCTCTTCCAGTAACCCAGACCGCCTCAGAACATTCCACAAGGCCCTGGCCTCTGCTATCTTTTGTCCCCATCACGTTTATCTAATAGATGACCCTACCAATTCCCACTGGCAGCCCTTTGTAGCGTAATGAACAGGATGCAGGCTGATGAATGCGGCCACTGCACAGAAAACGTCAGTTCTTTCATTAAGCAAACCTTCCCAAGTTCATTGTATTGAACCAGGGTTTAGGCTATTAGGCTGACACATGACAGAGCCAATTCCAGTCACATTGTAAGTGCCTATTCACGTTCAGCAAATTCCAGTTTACGTGCACGCACACACTTAGAATTGGGCTCTTGTTGCCTGGGACTTTTTTTTTTCCCCTTGAAATCCACTTTCCTATTTTTCACTCTTAATAATTAAGAAAAACCCCACTTCCATAAGAGAGCCTCAACAAGTCTAATTCCGGGAGGACATAATGGATCCTCAAGCCGAGTTCCTGTTCTGCTGCCCGACATGCCTGCCCTTCCCGGAGGCACCAGTATTGATACACTGTGTTCCTCTGGGAAAGGGTAAAAAATAAGTCATTTGCGCGTGGAGGTGTGTCACCACTGCCTCCTCCTTCCGCTTACATGTTAAAAGGAAAACGTTATTTACAAGTTTGGAGTGTCTGCTCGCGTCAGGGGACAAGGCTGAAGGCATCATTCTAGGAGAGAGGCTGTGATGAGCCTGCTCACGGCAGCCGTAGCCAGGAGCCCCCGGCAGCTTTAACTCCAACCTGCCACTTCCTACATGGGTGGTCCCTCAACAACACTCAAGCAGCCAACATGCAGTGGGCGCCTGTGGGTGGCCGGCCCACACCAGGTATCAGGATGTGGACAAGAAGGGTGAGGGTTTGTGGTACAGCGGGAGAGAGGCCAACAGCCAATTACATTCAAATGTGCTCAGTGGGATTATGTATCCTGAATGTAACCTCTTACCTCCATCTCCACACTATTTTCACCTGGTCTAAGGCACCATTACTGCTCTCTTAGATCCCTGGGCTACCTCCCAAGTGGTCCTTCCCCTTGCCTCCTACAGACTGCAACCACCTCTTTTTAAAAGCATAACTCAAACCATGTCGCCCTCTTGACTGTAAACTTCTAATGACTCCCATCATGATTAGAATAAAATCCAGACTGACAGTGGCTTTACAATCTGGCATTTTTCTCCATCTCATCGCCTATCACTCCACTTGGCTGGAACCACGGTAGCTGCTTCCTCTCCCTTGAACAGGTCAAGCATATTTTTACCCCAGGACCTTTGCACTTGTCATGCCTCCGGCTGGGATTCTCTTTCTTGAGATGTCTGCACAGCGGTCACCATTCAGGACTTCGTTTAAATGTCATCTTCCTCAAAACCCACCTCTGACCACGTACACAATCACTATTTCCTTCCCTTTCTTCATTCCCATGTGAAACAATCTAATATGTTCGTTTCCCCCGACCACTTAAACGCAAGCTCCATGAGGGATGAGGTTTTGTCTAATTCAACCTAGCATCTCTGGATCCTCGAACAGTGCCTGACACCTAGTAGGGAACGGCAGCAAAAACGAAACAGGGGTAATAAAAATATTAGGCGTCACTATTAGAGCAGTAATCCATGTTTACACACTCCTGATTCTGTAAGATCTTACGTGCACTAACTCATTTCGTCCTCACAACAGCAGGAAATCATTATTATTATATTCATTCTAAAGACAGGAGAACTGAGGTGCCGGTAGGTCAGTAACTCACCCAAGGATGCACAGTTAATACACAGGAAGCCAGGAATCAGACGCAGGCAGCGTGACCTCAAAGTGCTAACAGGACTCTACACTCTAGACTCAAAATATATATTTGCTGAACAAATGAAGACAAGAATGTGCCAGGCAAAGGGGGAAGCTGAGTGGCTTAAGTAATCTAAGACTCAATTTCCTCTGCTCTACAATGAGATTTGTAGAGTGGGGTCTTCCCCCTCCCACCCTCCGTCCTCTACCTAGTTGTCAAGTACCTACCACGTGCCAGCAACTGCTCAAGGGACTGAGGTCACAGCAGTAAACAAAACAGGAGAAAAAACAACCGTGATTTCATAGAACTTACACTGGGGATGAGGGCAGAAACGGGGAGTTAGGTAAACAAGTAAAATAACAAGCAAGTATCAGACAGGTGTTGTCAGCACATCAAGCAAGTCGGAGTACTGATAACTATATTGTAAACACACACATGGGGTCACAAAGGGAACTTCCTTGGGAACAGTGGAGTCCCTACAGAACGTGGGTTTTCTACGGCGTTGCCATCACTGTAGCCAGGGCATCGAGCATGGTGTTTGTGGAATAGAAATGAGACAGTCCAGCCATGCAGCATTAGAAGATGTTCTGAGTCTAGGAAAGCATGGCTGTGTGCTTTAGAAGAGATTCAAGGTCAGAGATTATGGGCCAGTTCTGTGTGACATCAGTAGGAACCAGGGCCTTTCCCAACAAAAGTTACCATCAGTGATTCTGCAATATAAAAACACACACGCTCGGAACACCCGCTGTAAAATAAAGCAGAAATAAACACTCCTAAGTCAACCCAGGGCCCACATCTCCTTAAAGAAGAGTACGGGGCTTCCCTGGTGGCGCAGTGGTTCAGAGTCCTTCTGCCAATGCAGGGGACGCGGGTTCGTGGCCCCAGTCTGGGAGGATCCCATGTGCCGCGGAGCGGCTGGGCCTGTGAGCCATGGCCGCTGAGCCTGTGTGTCCGGAGCCTGTGCTCCGCAACAGTGAGAGGCCCGCGTATCGCCAAAAAAAAAAAAAAAGAAGAAGAGTACTGAGGAGTGAACTTGGGTCTGCTACTACACAACGTGATGCCCTGGGGCTAAAAACACAAACAAAATCTTGGACCCGCCTCAACTCTATTACTCCTGGAAATCCTAACACGAAACTGCCCACTGCTCCCAGAGGAGTCAACTGAGGATTAAGAAAATACTTGCACGTCTTCACGTTCACTAGGAGCTATAATGAGGAAGACAGACAAGTGTTGATGAAGATACAGAGATACTAGAACTCTCCAACACTGCTGGTGGGACTGTAAGATGATGCAGCCACCTTGGAAAACAATCTGGCAGCTCTTCAGAAGTTAAACATAGTTACCATATGACCCGGCAATTCCACTCCTAGGTATACACCCGAGAGAAGAAAAACACATATTCACATAAAAGCTTGTACATGAGTACTGGTAGCAGCATTATTCATAAGAGTCAAAAAGGGAGAAACATACCAAACGTTCATCAACTGATGAGTGGATGTGGTATATCCATATAATGGAATATTATTTGGCCGTAAAATAAGAATGAAGCGCTTCCCTGTTGGCGCAGTGGTTTAGAGTCCTTCTGCCGATGCAGGGGACACGGGTTCATGCCCCGGTCCGGGAGGGTCCCACATGCCGCGGAGCGGCTGGGCCCATGAGCCGGGGCCGCTGAGCCTGCGCGTCCGGAGCCTGTGCTCTGCAGCGGGAGAGGCCACAGCAGTGAGAGGCCCGCGTACCGCAAAAAAAAAAAAGAATGAAATAATGATCCTCGCTACAACATGGATGGACCTTGAAAACCTTAGGCTGAGTGACAGAAGCCAATCGCAAAAGGCTGCACGTTGTATGATTCCATTCATGTGAATTGTCCAGAAGAGGCAACGCCATAGAAACAGCAAGCGGGCAGATTAGTGGTAGCCAGAAGCCAGGGGCCCGGAATGGGGAGTGACTACTAATGGGAGTGGCGTTTCTTTTCGGAGTGATGAAAATGTTCCGTAATATGGCAGTGGCGATGGTTATACAACTTCGAAAATATACTAAAAGACCACTGAATTGTATACTTTAAAAGGGAGAATGTTACAGTATTAAATAATATCTCAGTTAAAAAATAAATAAAATGATGGATTTCCACTTCTGAGACTAAGTCCCCCCAGGGCTCTGGCTCCTGCCTTGCTTGCTGTTTCTTGCTCTTTTGCTGGCTCACTCGGATGAAACGCAGCTGAACTGCCATGCTGTGAGCTGCCCTTTAGAGAAGCCCACACGGCAACAGCCAACAGCCAACAAGCAACTGAGGCCCTCAGCCCACCAAGAGCCAAAACCCCAATCTTGCCAAGAACCGTTAAGTGTGAGCTTGGGACAGCAGCTTCCTGATTACGGCCTGAGACATGCTGAACCGTGTCTAAATGCTTCATTCACAGAAACGGTGATATGACAGATGTGTGTTATTTTAAACAACAAAAAATTTCTCTAAGTCACCCAACAATGAAGAGTTGGGGTGCAAACCCACACTGGTATGGCCACTCCCTCCATGCCGCCATATTGTGTTATTCATCCCTGTGTCCTTGGAATTGGCTCCAAGGGCAGGATGCTCGACACACAGTAGGTGCTCAATAAAGTTTCCTAGAACTGAGTGAAATTTTCCAATCCTCTTTTCTCTAATGAGCTCAACAAGAAGGAAACAGAAAGAATGAGAGAAAAATATGGAAGTCTCACTGTGTTCTGTTGTTCTCCAATCTCTTGTCTGCAGATTAAATTCCAACCAAGACTCTTAGTGAATGCTGGTGACCCTGCCCTGACCCTGATAGGGACATTAATCTATGTGCAGACAGGAGGTGGTTCTAAGATTTGGCCTTGTCTGTACCAACCTCACTTACGTACTAGACAATTCACTGTCAGAGCATCATCCTCCTGTGCTTCCCGAGAAGCAACCAATCCTTAGATATTGCAGCCCCAAAGCTGGGGGAACAATTACTACTATTAAAAGAGGACTTCGGTCCAGAAACAATTCACAGTGCCCCTTCTTGAAGCTTTCCCTCAAACAGCCCAGGCGGAGGCCCCCCACCACCACCCCCTGCTCTCTCGCCACCCTCTGCAACACGTCTCTTTCAAGAGAGATTTATTACGGGGCTGTCGACACAATCCTACCTTTACGGAAAAAGATAAAAATAAGAAACACCTTACAAGAAGATGCCGTGGCGAAAGCTAAATCATAAATGTTTGATAAGGAATGGTCAAATCCAGACAAATAACTGTTCAATCCCACTTTGTATTTAGCAGATAAAGTCACACAGAAAATCAATGTGACGCATTGAAAGGGGAGGGGAAAAAAAACACAAAACTGCCACACTTACGGATTGGGCTACACGGTGTTGTGAAGCGGTCGCTTCAGAAGAACCTTATAACACGACGACCAGATGAATTTTTAAAATTGGGGTGCTGATTATTGACTAGCTGACCTGTCAATGGTGAGCTAGCCTTCTCTTCTGCTTCTTCTTCTTCTGTGGCCGCTGGGGGCAATTTCTGACAATTTCTGGGGCGACACACGCATTCTTTGGGGAGATGATGGAGAGGAGACTGGTGCCACTGTTCTAAAGGACAATTAGGCAAATCCTATGAAACTAATCGTTTCGGAGATGCACGCAACCCTTGCTCCAGCACTTCTGCTACTGCAAAATCGCCCTCCTGATATCCTGGTACAAGGAGATGAAGGGCACACGCAGGAGTGTTCGTTACCGAATCGTGTGTAAAAGCATAACACGGGTTCAACGTACACGTGTCCAGAGAGGAGTGAACGAGGAAGTGACAGGACACCACGTGGTAGAACATGACGCAGTCACGGCACAATGGGCGGCCGAGCTACCTGTGCCCGTACCAAATAAACTCCAAGACGTTATCACATAAAAAGAGCAGGGTAATGAACAAAGTGTATTCAATGGTCTTGGGCGCGTGCAGTTTTTTAAAGGCTATACATATCTACATCTGAGGGTAAATGCACACGAGGTTTCTGGAAGAACCCACCACAAACCTTTCTTTAATAGATGGTTTCTTTTGGAGAAAGTATTGGAGATGAGGGATGGAGGAAACCTCTTACTGTCAAATCTTATCGAAAGTTTTGAAATTTTACCATGAGCTTCTATTCCTTTTAACATTTATTTCCCCCAAGTGGGGTGACAAGCAGCAATACAGACAATCAGAAATGAAACAAAGCGGGCTTCCCTGGTGGCACAGTGGTTGAGAGTCCGCCTTCCAATGCAGGGGACACGGGTTCATGCCCTGGTCCGGGAGGATCCCACATGCCGCGGAGCGGCTGGGCCTGTGAGCCGTGGCTGCTGAGCCTGCGCATCCGGAGCCTGTGCTCCGCAACGGGGGAGGCCACAACAGTGAGAGGCCCGCGTACCGAAAAAGAAATGAAACAAAGCTTCAGGTAAAACTCTTCCAGGACGAGGAAGGCCTGGCTTGTTTTGTGAATTATCTGATAGAAGATGCAGGGAACTTTGGACGCTCATCACTACATCTCCACCCCAGGACCTCTCCCAGCAGAAACTGAAAAGCCAGCCTGGATCCTCCTGTGCTGAGCGATCTCCTCCACCTCCAGGGAGAATATCAATGCCTCCAATTTCCTTCTGTTTCCCCCAGGCCCACACTGAACCTTCTCAAATAAATGGAAGGGGTTTCTGCCAGAGACGGGGGACCTTCACGTGCACAAGTGCATTTCAGACGTGGGCTCAGAGTGGCCAACCTACTTTCAACACTTTCTCTGCAAGGTAATAACCTCCTTCCTGCGGATAGCATTATTTTATATAATCTGTAATTAAAAAAAAAAGAAGTAAAGTTTACAAAAGTAAACAGATGGGGGAAAGGCCTTCCGAAACAGAGGATAATGAAAGCTTGCTAAAAAGAGTAAATGCTTGCACAGGCGAGATCGACAACCCCGGTGTCACCATGGTGAGCGATGTGCTGGCTTTGAGGTGAAATAATAGGAAATGAAGATCAATTAACAATGTACTGATGAGTCTAAAACGAGTTGACTGTATTACATGCATGAACAGAGAGTTAAATTCCTCGGGGGGGGGAAGGCCCTGGGGATGGATGAGAAAGCAGCTGATGAAGGGGAACGGGAGGTCTAGTGGTTTGCTCTCCTGCAGTAAACATCTAAGAAGAGTCAGGCTGTACGTCTAAGTAAGCAGAGTGACTTAGCCAAATGAAAATACTTTTCTCAATTTATCTTTGACTTGGCGCTTTCTATCTTCATATAGGCAAAGATCAGATCAGTGTGATTTTTCACATGCTTTTGGGCACTGGTGAACTAGGAGAAAAGATCCCATTTAGACAAATAAACAGAAATCTCCCGCCCTTTTGGAGGAAGATGTTAGTACTATGCTTTCTAAGTGCACTCAAGCGACATTTGATAATTGATTAAAATGATGTCTTCAAAGGTATTTTTCTTACACTGCACTTTCAGCCAGACTTTTCAAACGTGAGGGTGCATCAGAAGCCTCTGGAGGGATTGTTAAAACAGGATGTCTGGAACCCATTCCCAGAGTTTCTGACTCAGGGGGTCTGGGGTGTGGCCTGAGAACGTGCATGTCTAACAAGCTCCCGGGTGATGCCAATGCTGCCGGCTTGAGGACCACACTTTGAGAACCACTAGTGCAGTGGTTATATGCTTGGACTGTGGAACCAGCTGGACTTGGTTTGAATCCTTAGCTCTGCCACTTGGTTACCTGTGATTTAAGTGGTCAGGTCATCCCTATACGCCGCAGTTTCCTTGCCTGTGAAATGGACGTGAGACTAAAACCTGTCTGTAGTGAGTTCAATAGTGTTTCCACAACGTTTAAGTCCACTTGGAACCTCAGACTATATTTGGAAATAGGGTCTCTGCAGAGATAATTAAGTTAAAATGAGGTCATACTGGATGCTGGTGGGCCTAAATCCAATGACTGGCGTCCTCTTACGAAGACAGGACACACAAACTCAGAGGGGAGAAGGTGGTGTGAAGCCGGGAAGAGAGAACAGAGTTCTGCCACCATAAGCCCGGGAACACCACGGACGGCTGAGGCCCCCCCAGAAGCTGGGAGAGAGGCTTGGAACCAGTTCTCACTCAGAGGCCCAGAAGGAACCAGCCCTGCCAATGCCTCAGTTTCAGAATCCTGGCGTCCAAAGCTGCGAGAGTATACATTTCTCTTATTTTAAGCCACCCAGTTTGTGGTACATTGTTAAGGCAACCCGCAGAAACTACTCCACTGCTTTATGGAGCTCTCGTGGGGATTAAATTACTGAATACATAGCAAGCGTTTGGAGTAGGGCTTGGCACATACTGGGCGTTACTGAAGCAGTAGTTCATGCTACTATTTTCCTTTTATTCATACTTTCTTTTGTTCTAATCTATAAGAGTATAAATACTTTCTCTTGGGGAAAAAAAACCCAAAACACACATCAAAACTGTAGAGAAGGGGCTTCCCTGGTGGCGCAGTGGTTGAAAGTCCGCCTGCAGATGCAGGGGACACAGGTTCGTGCTCTGGTCCGGGAGGGTCCCACATGCCGCGGAGCGGCTGGGCCCGTGAGCCGTGGCCGCTGAGCCTGCGCGGCCGGAGCCTGTGCTCCGCAACGGGAGAGGCCACGACAGTGAGAGGCCCGCGCACCACAAAAAAAAAAAAAACCAAAAAAAACAAAACAAAGAACTGTAGAGAAGGGCATAAAGCGTGGGTTCTCAACTAGGGGTGATTTTGCCCCCTGACCAAGGGATATTTGGCAATGTCTGCAGATACTTCTGGCTTTTCAGGATTTGGGAGGCAGGTGGAGGCTACTGGCATCTAGAGAGTAGAGGCCAGGGTTGCTGTTCAACAACCCACAGTGCACCCCACGACAGAGAGTTAGCCGAACCGCAAGTCAAGGGTGTGAGGTTAAGAACCTCTGGTACCAGATGAAACCTCAAAGTCACCTGGCCCTGGAGTCTGGCTTCCAAAGTGTGTCCAGCACTCCAGGGCTGAGTCTCCCTGAAGAGAACACTCACCACTAACACGCACACTCTACCCACAAAAGCAAACTGAGTTAATAATCATAAAAAAACCAATAGTATCATCATCGGCAAATGAAGAGTCGAGCGTGGCCCGTGGGAGGGAGCCTCCAGTCGTTCTCTGCTCCGCCTCCCGAGCTACAGAGGGCAAGGTGGCCCCGTCTCCATCCGGAATCACAGGCTGCGAACAGCAGGAGGGGACAGGCCCTGGCTGCAGAGTGCAAAGGCCGAGCGTACCGCGGGCCCAGGGAGGAAGGATGGTACCAACCCAGGCAAGGGACGACGGCAACCAGGGCTAGGGTGCTGATGGTGGAGATGACCCATGGGGACAGACCCAAGGCAGTAAGCGACACAACTCAGTGATGGCGGGACGCACGTGAGGGCGAGGCTGTGGGAGGTGACAGCTGCCTGCTGTCTGGGCTGTGCGGGTGGATGAACGGGGGTGCCTCTCATACACCCGGAAAGCACCAGGAGAGGCCTGCGCTATCCCCAGAATTCAAGGCATGCATGAACCCAGCGGGAAAACCTGCTCATCGAGCGTATGCTCGAACGCCCTGACGCCCCCGAGTCTGGGGGTGAACTGAGACCGTCGGAGTGACCCTTGGAATGGCTGCTGTCCACATCCTTTCTCTAAGTGTCCTCCTACTTCCCACGAAACACATCGGACCAGAGACCCATCAATCTTCACGAGTCAGAGGAATCTACTGAAGGATCCTGGCCCCTGGCTTTGGAAGGAGCCACACGGAGGGAGAATTAAGAAGATACACAGGGATGCGCCTTGTGGATGTGTGTCACCCAGAGGTGACAGAGAAAGGCAACGCGTGTCATGCCGGTGACTGCACACCCGCAAAGGCTTGATCACACAGTGTTTATGTGCCACTGAACGATGACGGGGCAGACGGCGGCATGAAGAGGTGGCCCTGCACTGAACGCACGCACAAGCACACACGCACACGCCTGCGTGCGCTGACGTTAAAAGAAAGAGCAGAGCATAACTGTCATTCTCAAGCTGACATGATAATTTTGCTCCTGTCTCCCCACACTGTGATGAAGCAAACCAGGTACGGGGAAGAATAAACCATGACCCCCTCCCGAATACGCCTCTGGTACTGAACCGACATCTGACTTGATGTTGGTTTTGTTTTCCCCTGGCAAACCGAGGTGTCTCCCCAGGGCTGTGCGTCAGGGAGACTATAAGATGCACAAAGATAACCACATTCAAATTCAGGGCTGGTGGGACCGTGAAAGGGGAACACGCACAGCCCACAGGGTCCGTGAAAATCAAGCCCGGAACACCTAAATATAGTCTAACTTCTAAATAAGGCTTCAGATCACAGATTTGTTTACTTTCATTTGGTGATAATTGTTCACAGCAGAACATATCAGAAAATTCTATAATAGGAACCACAGCCAGGAAATAGTAAATAATTAATCACCCTCCCTCCCAGCCTCTTGCATCTCTGTTGATATAAATGACCGTATAATTCCAAACCCAATTATCACTACTTAGCCGTTCCATTTTGTAGTTAAAATCCCACAAAATTAAAGTGCATCAATTGTTAATGGTAATAGACCAGACAAGGGATTAAAGATTATTTTAATGTTTATTTCCTGTCAAGAGATCTTTTGGCAGGAAACATCGGAGACAAAAGGCGGCACACTCAGATGAGGTTCATATATTTAAATCTTCTAACTTCGGAAAACATTATGGATATAATTACTTGTTTAATTTACTTGTTCCCTCAAGATACAGGCTGGGGAGATCAAGCCAACTTTATTATAACAAGTTCTCAGAAAGGAAAGGCACTGCTCTGTAGCATCTTATAAGCTGGTTTACCCTCAGGAATCGAATCAGATTTAGGGCCCGTGTCCCACTGGGTGATGCTGACAGAGGGGAGAGGTAGGGGCTGGGGGGCCAAGGGAGTGGGGCTCAGGCCAACTCTCGGGCCTGCAACCAGAGGGCTGTGTGGCCCAGGCACAGCCTCGAAGCTCCCCTGAGCCTCAGTCTCCTCTTTGTAAAATAAGGTTGACAAGGACCAGCGATGCACACCGGACAGGAAGATGTCAGAAGACTGGGGGAAAACAGCAGAGTTAGGCCACAGTCACCGCTAACTCAAAATGCAAACACAGGCATTTTGATGTGTTTGTGATTATTTTTAAGGTGGTCACCCAGATGAACCATAGATGCTTAGTTAATCTTTCTAGGTCATCACTGAGATAAACACGTGTGCACATGCTCACACACGCAGGGGCACACCCCAGAAAACACTACTGCAACATTCAGGGGTCCTTGGAACACAATTTAAGAAACACTAGTCTATTTCCAAAAATGTGGACAGTAGTGAAAGTAAGTGCTATCCCAATGTCCAACCAATTTACTTAGGACGTAGGTTAAGAAAGGTTAAGAAGTTCAAAGGCAATAAACTAACAAATGGGGAGAGGGATGGACCGCCAGATAGACTGATAGACAAAAAAAAATAACCGCTCACCTAAAATTATTATTTAGATCATGAAGAAATCAGAATCTAGAATGTGAAATATGTAATTTTATACATATATATGAGAGAGGGAGACATGAAGGAATGAAGGAAGGGGCAGGACGGTTGGATGGACTGACAGACAGATAGATACACAGATATAGACAAAAATAATAATCGCTCACCTAAAATTACTATTTAAATCCTGGAAAAATCAGAATCTAGAAGGAACTTGAGTCCCTCTTCCCAGAGCACTCAGTTTATTGTTTTACATGTTAATTTCTGCCACCTTCATTAGAATATAAAAGCCATGCGGGCAGAGGTATCTGTTTGTTCACTGCCATATTGCTAAAACGTAAAATAGAGCCTGGAGCATAGTGGGTGCTAGATAGATATCACTGGAGTGGACAACAACGATAATTGTGTGACCATTTTATATTTCTACAAAGGCACTCATATCTCATGATTCTCGCGTCAGTATATTAACTTCGTTTACTAGTAAGGGGCCTGGAAACTAGACGGGTTGAGAAGCTCTGCCTAAATCACACACCCAGGTGAAGGGTCAAAGCCAGTTTGAAATAACACTTTCTGACCCTCCATCCCAGGCTCATTTCGTAATGTCACTCTGGCCCTGGGACAGTGTCTCTCTACCTGAGGGTGAGGGAAGGCACTTTGTTTTAAGTAGCAAAGACATGACTTAAAAAGAAGTTTCTGCAACACTTTGGGTTCCCCAAAGGGGGTGTGACCTTGGGCAAACCTTCTCTCTGCATCTCCGCTTCTCCCTCTGTCGGACTCTTTGCGTTGTGAAGATGTTATATTTGCTCACCCTACTTAAATGATGCGGGATGTGTCCACGTGCAAGTAACAGATACGTGATTCAAGACCAACTTAAAACAGCTTATTCTCTCAAAAAAAAAAAAGATATAAATGAACTTATTTACAAAATAGAAACAGACTCACAGACTTAGAAAACAAATTTAGGGTTACTGGCGGGGAGGGACAGATTTGGAGTTTGGGATTGACATGTACACACTGCTAGATTTAAAATGGATAATCAGGGACTTCCCTGGTGGCGCAGTGGTTAAGAATCCACCTGCCAACGCAGGGGGCACGGGTTTGAGCCCTGGTCCGGGGAGATCCTACATGCCGCGGAGCAACTAAGCCCATGCACCACAACTACTGAGCCTGTGCTCTAGAGCCCGTGAGCCACGACTACTGAGCCCACGCGCCACAACTACTGAAGCCTGCACGCCTAGACCCCCTGCTATGCAACAAGAGAAGCCACGGCAATGAGAAGCCTGCGCACCACAATGAAGAGTAGTCCCCACTCTCCGCAACTAGAGAAAGCCCACGCGCAGCAACGAAGACTCAACGCAGCCAATAAATAAATAAATTTACGTTAAAAAAAAGAAAACTTATTAAAAAATTAAATTAAATTAAATGGATAATCAACAAGGACCTACTGTATAGCACAGGGAACTCTGCTCAATAGTATGTAACAACCTAAACGGGAAAATAATTTGAAAAAGAATAGATACATGTATATGTATAACTGAGTCACTTTGCTGTACACCTGAAACTAACGCAACATTGTTAAGCAGCTGTACTCCAATATAAAATAAAAAGTTAAAAAAAAAAGTTTTTAAATAGCTTCTTCTCTGACCACCAAAGTCCAGAGGTGGACGGGCCACATGTACGGCGGAACCAGAAGCTCTATGATGTCCCATTTAACCCGGGTTTCTCCACCTGTTTCTCTGTCCCCTTTGGGGACAGCTTCATCTCAGGCTGGAAGGCTGCTTGGGCACAAGACGGCTGGAGAGTGTCCAGGCTGAGCCAATGTCCAGAGAAAGCAGAAAGTCTGTCTTTTCCTCGTGCAACACTTTCAGGAGTAAGAAAACCTTTCCCAGGAGTGCCCTCCATTTTCACGCGTCAGGATTGGGTCACACGTCTGATTCTAAACCAGTTCTCTGGCAAGACACGTATGTTAGCTTGATGGGCTTAGGTTAATCAGTGGAGGTGAAAGGATTATCGGGGAGTCTGCCGTCATAACCGCTATGCTTATGTGACACAATATGTGAGGCAAAAGTAAATAATAAAATACACCTGGGTTCTTATTTTTAAAAGTACAGTGCCCATTTCACGTGTTATGTAAGTCAAATCATTATGCTGGACACCTTAAACTTACACAGTGCTGTCAATTATATCTCAATAAAACTGGGAGAAAAAAATAAGTTTTTAAAAGAAATATAAATAAATTTTCTGAAAAAAACAAAATAAAAATACAGTGCTCAAACTGCAAAACAGCCTAACTATCCAAAAACAGAGAAATGGTTAAACAAAATACAATTCATTCATATGGTACTTTTTCTAAGTAATGGTTAGTGACATGAAAAATTCTTATTCAAGAATATACACAGACACACACACAGAGATTAGGAGCCCAATTTGTTTAAAACAAAAAAGTCTTCACTCAGAAGAAAGAAACAATGAACAAAGAACAAAATATTAAGAGTGATCATCTCAGGACAGTGGAGTTAATAGAACGTTTGAATTTTCTTCTGCCTCAGTTCCTAAATTTTCTTCTTCTTTTCCTTCTTCTACCATGCACACTACTGACTACATATTCAAAAAATAAAAGTTGGCTTTTCAAAGTAACAAGTGACTCCTGATTGGGGAAAAAAAGTTGAATCAGGTCTTACGCTTGGGTCCAGTCAAAAAATTTACTAAGGTCATGAATTAACAAAGGTTAAGAAATTCACAGTCCAATAAAAACATATACATGTATAAAAGAAATATCTGCCTATCTACCAACTCTGTTTTCATCACAAAGAAATGAGAATCTAAAAAGAAAAGGAATGTGGCATCTTGTCTCCAGCACCCAATTCTTGAGCGTGATAAATCCTGAGTCCTGGAAGGAGGAGGAGTCTTGGCTGGGAGTCGATGATGGGAGAGCTGTCTAGGTGACTCACAGGGAAACCCTGAACAGGTTGAGAAATGGCTGTGCCTGGAGCGCTAGGGAGAAGAGTGAGCTGCGGAGGGTCTGAGTGATTTATCACGGCTTCCTTTACAGCCCCTTGTAGCGTCCATGACTGCACTTGGCACTCATGGGACACAGCTTCCAAACATGTTCTAAGTAACTCAGAGCCTTGCTTGCAAGCCACCTTCTGGACACCTGGCTTATCGTGAAGGCCTGGAGATACCTCCTTTAAAGCAGTCCCAGGAATGCCAATCATACATTCATTCTTATACCTGATCTCGGCAGGGAGTGATCAACCCAAGAAAGCAACTGGTAACAGGGACCATCTCTGTGCCTGGCACTCTGCCAGCCATTTTACCTCCAGAATATCTAACTCCATTAGGTAATAGCTAACAAGACTTCCCATTCTAGAGGTGATGAAACTAAGGCTCAAAAAGAGTAAGTCTGTTACTAGTCCAAGCAGTTTGGTAGAAACCAGCTGGGTCTGATTCCAAAGCATGTGCTCTCTAATACTTCTTTTCAGGGTTCAGGGTAACTGCAGCTCCACTCCTCTACCAAGCACTGATGCTTCCCATCTGCACTGGTAGCAGACAGGGTGGCAGGGGACATGGTCTGGGGAGGTGAGCTGGGTCTCTGGAGGTATATGCGCTGACGTTCTTTGGGAAGAGAAGGAACAGCTAAGCACGTAACAGGTAAAGGCAAGGGTTTGGCCCTAGACCTTGGATGAGCACCAAGGGTGCAATCTGGCATCACTCTGGCCCATCTTTGATACACTTTTAACAATCTGCTCACACTTCCGGGGACCTGCATGGCTTCCCACCTCCAAGGGACTTGTTCTCCTGCCAGAGTAAGACACTGAATAGCTGCTTGTATTCAACCTGACATCCACAGATATCGAAGAGTCTAATTCGATCGGTACTTCTTTTCTGTAGACGCAGGGCAACCACGGGCTTCTGGGCATCCTGGGGCCCGCGCTCTCATTCGCCTCTCCTGTTTAAGCATGCTGGGGGCGCACACACATGAATAGGGCAGTTTAAGTAAAGATGGCGCACAGCAGTGCTACTTCGGTGCTTAACAATGTAAGAAACCTTTGTGGATCCTGATATCAACCAAGAGATGCCAGGTACCTGGGCCTCGGTTTGGCGGGGGCGGGGGGGGGCGGTCCAACTTGCTCGTGAATATGAGAGCTAAACAGACGGGCAATGGCTCAGGCCTTCAAGGGGCTATCAACTGAACACAAGAAAAGCCAGATTGCCGTCAGTTCCAGGCTTACAAGACTCTCCATTAAGGAGACTCACGTTTTTATAAGGGTTTAGGATACAAACCCAACAGCCAGCCCACGTTTTCCCCCACCCCTTTTTCACTGGAAGGCGTGTCATGTAGGTGATGGTATAAACCCTGAAATTTTCTGTGTGCAGTAGGTGGCTGGCTTGAAGAAATCCACAGTGGAACGTTTGTAGCCCAGGTGAGATTTGTGGGACCGGGGAGATGTGGCAATGGAAACCCATTCCATAACCCTTCACCGGGCCTGAAACTTACTATGCATGGAATTCCTAAAAGTCTGTGTTGGCCTCTGATTTAAAACTATTAAATCTGGTTCCCTGAGAACACTTCCATTATAATAAATACATCGCTAGGACAACATATGCTAACTGTACAATCTCAAAGACTAGCGTGAACAACCTATGCATGAAAAATGCATGGGGATGTGGCCGTCCTGGATTCACACCACCGAGACTTTAGAATTGGGCTGACTCGCTGGGTGGATATCAAACATCTTATGAACAGGCTGACGTCATGGCGGACGACAGTGGGAAGCAGGACACCAGGGCCCTAATTTCACACAGGCGACAAAACTGAATCTGTGTTCATTTGGAACACGGGTGGTGTCTCCAGCTTAAGGAATTTAAGGAGGAAATCATCTGTAAATGTACAGATATGAGTATGTTTTCCTGAAAGATGAAATATTACTCAGCCATAAAAAAGAACAAAATAATGCCATTTGCAGCAACATGGATGGATCTAGAGATGATCATACTAAGTGAAATAAGTCAGAGAAAAACCAATATCATATGATACCACTCATATGTGGAATATAATTTTTTTAAAAATGATACAAATGAACTCATTTACAAAACAGAAGCAAACTTAGATATTGAAAACAAACTCATGGTTACCAAAGGGGAAACACGGGGGTGGGGGGGGATAAATCAGGAGCTTTGAATTAACATACACACACTGCTATATATAAGACAGATAACCAGCAAGGACCTTCTGTAGAGCATAGGGAACTCTACTCAATATTCTATGGTAAGCTATATGAGAAAAGAATCTAAAAAAGAATGAATATATGTATACACATAACTGAATCACTTTGCTGTACACCTCAAAACTAAGACAACACTGTAAATCAACTATAATCCCACAAAAAATTTTTTAAAAGAGTGCTAAGCAGATACACACCACTTTTCATCTTCAAAGCACATCCTGAAATTAGAGAGACGCTACGGTCACCATATGTAGTGATATATTAAAAGGAAAAAAGATGAGATTTTTATACAACTCAGCCAAACCCTTTTTCTTCAATTGAATCTGTGTTCATTCTTCCTCTTTTTCTTCTTCTTCATCCCTCTTCCCTCCTTCCTCAGACATTTCAGCCAGCTGTCCAGGCCTCTAGCTGCTGTAAGGAGTACGCAGATAAATTATAACAGAGCCTGCCCTCCAGGGCGTTACACTTAGATCAGAGACCTAGGTCAAAATGGCAGCCAGGGCCTTGGATTCAACCACAGATACGAGTCTGGATCCTTCACTGCTTATCACCGTGGGAAGCCAAGGTCACTTAGCTCCTCTGGCTGTCCATTAACCTGACCTGTGAAATGGGGGCTGAGAGTATATCTGTGGGGCTCCCCTAAGGGTTACATGAGGTGACGGGTGAACCCACCTTGCGCACCGCAGACCTTCAACGCATAAAATAATCATGCAACAACAGTCACAAATTATTTTAACCAAGGTCAAAAGTGAGCAGAGTCATAAAAGAAGGACCAGCGGGAGAGGAGGAGAAAAGGAAGGGTAGGGGAGGGAGATCAAGGTCTTCGAGTGTGTTGATATACAGGGGAAGAGTTGTGTGAAAAAAATGAAGCCAGGGGAAAGTTAGCCTAGCAGTAAACCAAGGCCACCCAAAGGAGATGAAACAGCGGCCGTTTATTCAAAGCTTGTTATCGCAGGAGAGTCAGCCACCATCACTGGTGTTTGGCAGACATGGAGGGTCAGGCAGGGGAGAGGGCAAGTTTCCTAGTGAGAAGAGGGAAGGCTTCAGTGTGTTCTGACCGGAGGCTGTCGGCCCGGGGCAGCTGAAGGCAGGCCAGCTAGAAGCTGCTTGTCTTGGGAGCATATCTGGCTTTCTCTAATTGGTCCTGAGTTGGAAGGGAAGGCAAAAATGAGGGATGCTGAATGAGAAGCCCACGCACCGCAATGAAGAGTAGCCCCTGCTCTCCGCAACTAGAGACAGCCCGTGCGCAGCAATGAAGACCCGATGCAGCCAAAAGTAAATAAATTTAAAAAAAAAAAAAAAAAGGAGGGACGCTGGGTGTTACCGACCAAGTCCTGACCATTTTTGCTTGATGGGTGCAGGGCTTGTGGGTCAGAGTTCTGTGATCAGAGACAGTCTGGCCATTGTCCATTGGTATGTTCCGTCTCTCATTAGCAAGACCATTTGGTGACCCGTAACCGTTTACCCCAGAGTTGTCCACGAACAAGACTGTGATGAAAACTCGTCCCCAAAGCAGGCTGTGCACGGGGACTGGCTGGCTGCAGGTGAAGGGGGTGGCCACCCACAGTGCCTCGGAGCACAAGGGCTTCGCATTCTCAGAACGCTCCCCACAGGCCAGAAACAGACTCCCCGTCGCCCTGGGCCTTTGTGTAGGGATACGCATGAATTAGAGAGGAAAAAGGTGCTCTGGTGTCCTACAGAAATAGCCATTTTTCATACAACTCCTGGGAGGTGGTAATTTATTCAGTCATCTTTCAACATAATTCCTGTCTGACTGATTTTCTCTCTGTCTTCATCTTCTCCAAGGTGCCACACACCTGTCCTGGGTGAATAAGAGTAAGTACGGTGTATGCATAGGAGGGTTCACGAAGCCGAATGAATAATGGAAAAGACTAAGCTGAAGCAAATGAAAAAGAAAAGCTCTCTGTTCGTATAAAATTTCTGCCAAAGTAATTACTAACGTTGCTCTTTAGAGAAACAGCAGTAAACTCCTCTAGCTCTTTCGGGCTGGAGGGGAAAGGGCTGGGGTCCCCCAGAGCCGAAATACTGGGTCTCATGTCGCCAGCCTTGGCCAACACATTTTTGGCCTGTGCTCTGGAAGCTTCTGTCTGGGGTGTCGGGTTTAAACCGTGGATCTGCCACTTAGCGGCCAGGAGATGCTGAGTTCCACTGCGGGTCATTCTGAGGAATAAGGGAGGTGATATTCTAAGGACTGGTGTGATGCCTAGTGCAGAGCGCGCACTCAGGGAATGCAGCTGTTACTTCATAAAATGCGGAGGAATGGGCCTAGTCTCAGAGAATGATAGCAGTGAAGGTTAATAAAATGGAAATTAGGCCTCCACAAAAGCAGGCTGAAGTCCATTTCCTTCCCTAACAGACCCAAAGGTGCTTTGCAAAATATCTGATTACATATTGAAGAGGGACCATTATCCTATAATCCTGTGCTAATTTGTGTAATGATGCAAATCTGTAGAAAGGCAGAAGAAATCAGAGTAGCCAGCCAGTCTCCAAGGTGGGAGGAGAGGTAAGCCAGACTGTGAAGGGAGCTATTCCACGTCCTTTGCGTGCGCCTGGCCAGCATTCACTTGCCTTTCCAGTAAAGCATCCTGATTCGTGAGGGAAACAGCCCTACCCTCGGTCCCAATCCACACGTTTTCGAATGACACGTGGCTTCTGCCGTGCAACCATTCCTGCAGGCTGATTCAAGGATCTCCACCCCCGCCCAACTAGACCAATGACGGTCAACTGGTCAACTCCAGGTTTTGACAAAAAGTGCAGCTGGCTTCACCATCATCAAGGAAAGACGTTTGTGTGTCTACAAAGGGAAAAGCTGAGCCACAAAAGGGACGAGACAAATTCTTGATGACATCTTCTGAATACCCGGGTCCAGCAAAGGCTGAACGAATGACGGCCCTGGAGCTTTCACTTATATAAGGTAATAATTGCTTTCTGTTTTTGCTTTTTTCTATAGCCAGCTGAGTACGGTTTCTGTCACTCACAACCAAATCAGCCTGACTGATTGGCTGAAGAAACAGAAAAGGAAGGAGATTCTAGACATGGGTCCCTGCCTTCAAGAAGCTTATGTTCTAGTTAGAGAAGCATACACAAACCCAGTAAACCAGAAAATAAAATTTCAAGTATGTAAGGTGAGTATAATGAGGTTAGGTAGGGAGCTGAGGACAGAGATAGAGGAGCAGTGCTTTATTTAGTTAAGACAACGTAGCAGACACAAAAGTGGTGCCAAAAGATGACTGTGCTCTAATCTTTGAAACACATAAATATGTTAGTTTACACGGCAGAGGGAACTCTGCAGATGTACATGCGTCACAGTTCTTGAGATGAGGAGAGTATGCTGCAAGACCCAGGTGGGCCCAGCGGAAGGTCCTAAAAAGATGGAAAAGTCAGACAGGAGGAACAGAGTCACAGAGACTTAAAGATGCTACGTTTGCTGGCTTTGAAGATGGAAGAAGAGGCCCGTGGGCCAAGGAAAGCAAGCAACCTCTCGAAACTGGAACAGACTGTTCCCTAGAGCCACAAGGCCCTGCCAACACCTTGAATTCGGCCCAGTGAGACCCATTTCAGACTTTTCACCTCCAGAGCAGTAGGAGAATACATTCGTACTTTTTAAGCTATCAAGTCTGCATTCGTTTACTACAGCGGCAATCAGAAACTAATACAGACACTCAGGATTGGCCTAAGAGCTAAAGGATGAGGAGACGGCCATACCACGAGGGAAGAACACCAGGGCAGGAGAGGCAAGAGCTTCACGAGTTCTGAGAACTTCAAGATCATTGTGGCTGGAATGATACACATATAGAGATTGCTTAGCCCTGAGGTTTACAGAATTTAAAGCACCATAAATATTCAGTGCAACCCAACTTTTTGTGGAAACAAAGCACTCTTTAGTGATTTCCTTGATTTTAAACTCAAAAAAAAAAATAATAATAACCAGCATAAAGAATTCCACAAAGTGCAATTATCCCTAGTGATTCCAACTTAGAGGCCAATTTATATTCCTAACAAGCATTCCAGATTTTCTGGAGGTGTCTTTCCTCATATGTTCCGTCCTGCTGTACCCAGCAGTATATTCATACACCTGACCCAGAAGAGGCATAAACATGGATAAACACGCCTGGGGTTTCTTGGTTTGAAAATAGATTCCCAGATGCTATATATCCCCCTATGACTTGTTCTCCCAAGTCACCCTAGAAATCATTAAAATATTTTAGCTGCACAGGAAAGTGACACACCCAAGGGTGAGCATCTGTCCACCGGCACTGCTGGTCTAATCAGAAGCTTTGCGGGCGGGGCAGCAGGAGGCGGGGGGCAGTGGGAAATGGGGGAGAGAGAAGTACTGATTTTTTTCATGAAGTATCAAGATATCAAGCGAGCTGGTGGTACTAATTATGGCAACTGCCTCGTGCTGGGGAGAAAATTTTTTGTTTTTTGTAGGGGGCTGTCCCCTACACCACTTCAGCTGCTGAGCGAGCAGAGAGGAATATGAATAAAGTCAGTGGGCACAAGAAGTCCGGGGCTTCCTTTTAAATCAGTTTCTAGAAGGCGAGGAACCAGTATATCATAGCGAGACAATCATTTATAATGGGGCCATTATTAGGAGCCAGGGTATAAAAACTGTACCTGAAACAGCCTTATAAGCAGATTCGGTGTGTGGGTAATTAACCTCCTACCCCACGGGGGGCTGGATGGCTCCGGGGAGTGGTAATGATACGGGGAAGTCATCCGTCTCCAGGTCACAGGTTTAAAGCTGGTCATGTTCTAAGGGGCCTAATTGCTTCTCCAGGGCACAAGGGGGCACACGGCTGCCTCGTGGGCTCGGAGACACAAGGACCAGGGTTCGAATCCCGGCACCGTCCCTAAACCAGCTGTGCGATGTCTGCGCTGCTCAAGGATCCTCCGGCAGCTACGGTTTGCTTTTTAAGTTTGGTTTTGTTTTTGGATAAATATGAGTACGCTTGGCGCGTGCTAAGTATTTGATAAATGGTAACTGTTTTCTTTTCAAAGAAGACATGTTTTTATTTCTTAGGCGTGAAAAGGGCAGGAAGAGGCTATGAACATCCCGAGTTCCAGCACTGTTAGATCTCGGGTCTGGATGGCTGTACACAGAGAGATTTTCTGCCATTTCAGGCAAACAGAGAAGAGGCCCTTATCTTGGCTTATGGAGCCTGGGTTACCAGGGGCAGGGGTCATTGCAGGGCCAACGTTTATTGAGAGCTTACTGTGTGCTAGGCACAGTTTTAAGTGTTTTACCTCCGTGAACTAATTTAATCCTTGCAGAATCCCCATGCAGCAGGTACTGGTAATAGTACGAGTAACAACAATGGTAGATACTAGTCATAATATTAATATTAGAAGCAGTAACCCCAGGGTTTTATGCCTCGTAAGATAAGGGACAAATCTTGAACCCAGACGGCAGGATTCCAGAATGGGTTAACTATGTCCCGACCCTAAAGGGCTGGGCACGGTTAGAAGAGAGACGTGTTTCCTGCACCTGTGACGAGTGTGCCCTGGGCCCAGAAGTCCCCACTGGTGCATCCTGCTGTGAAACTGTCTCGGCCTGAGCAAAAGACACAGTGGTCAACGTGGGAAGCGGCCCTGGACCTGAAGGTGTCTTAGCCGGCAGGAAGAATGTGGGGACGTATTGTGCCCATGAAACCCCATCAGGCAGGTCCTAGGGGCGGGAAAATCAGAGAAACAGATGAGGTGAGAACTGATGGCCTGGATGACATTGGACTTGACCCAGTGCGCACAGACGGCACGCCACAATGTTGACAGATCCCACCAAGGCTGCAGAGGAAGCAGGGAACCCAGAGAGGAAGGAACTTAGAGAGAAAAAGAAAAGCGACACGGGGAAGAAAGAGGAACTTGGAGACTGAAGCCCGGGGCTCGATTCCCATCTCCGACTTCTCCCCTCTTCTCTCCCCTGCGCTTCCTCCCTACTGCTCCCCTCCGCACCCATTTCCTTATCCCTGAAATAAGAGTGAATGCTGTCCTGATGACAAGGGATGTGGAAGAACAGTCACAAATACCCCGATTAGGAATTCCAATTTGGGTATGTATAAAAGGGCCAGATATTTAATTTTTTTGTTAAATGGAGAGGAAACTGTAAATTATTCGGGCGTGGGGGACAGGAGATCTCCTACCCAGGTATATCACACCCAACATAATGCAGCACTTAAGTGGCTTTACTCTCCAGTAAAGCCGGTGGTTGTTTTTCTTCTCCCCCCACCCCGCCCAACTCTGCCCCTTCCAAGGACCTAACGCTCTTGATGAAAAGGGAGGAATAATCCTTTCTTTGGTGTCTGCGATCAAGATCTATTTGGTAACCCACTCCTCTAATACCGCCCGTGCAGAGAAATAGTTTCGGCTCCCCGTTAATTTGAGTATTGAACTGAAACTCTACAGCTGCTTCCCGCCAAGCCTGAAAGCAGAAATTAATTTCAATGACCCAGGCGAGTGGAGGGGAGCTCTGTCAGGTAATTAGTCTTCGTCTTCTGCTACTCAGGGTCTATCACAGCGCTAATCCATACATAAACCCGGGCATTCCCCGAGTCACTCGCAATCTGCGGGGCCATTTAACTACCTCTTGGTTGGGTTCATGAGAGCAGGGGCACTGCAGGCAAACGGATGAAGTCTGCCTTTCATGTCTCCCCTTCCTTCTACCTATTTAGGGCCTGCGGAATTAATGCAGCTGATTTACATGTTCGTTTCCTGTCTGATCGAGTCTGCCGTTGATTAAATAGAGCTTGGGGTGGGAGGGGGACCGGGGGAGAGGTCCCCCCTTCCTGCAGCTTCTGACTTGCCAGTTTATTAATGAAAGAGGCACCAATATTGATAGCCCTGACACTACAAGTGCAGCAATTAGAGGGTACGTCCTTCCAGGATTCTAATTAAAAAGGAGCCTTTTTCTGCCCAGGATGGGTCCTATTGTCATATATGCCTTCGGTTCTGCCTTGGGTTGGGGGCTCGCATGCCTTTTCTGTTAGGAAAATCTCCCGGCGAGTGGGGGGAATAAACACAAGTTGAAAAGCTTTGTTCTCATTGCGGAGGGTGGAGGCGTCATTGTGAAATCCAAGGAAAAGAACAGTTTTTGGAGAAGGTACCTCTTTCCAAAAGCAGCCCGCCTTCCTCCAGCCCTCTCCCAGATTCTTCTCTGGGCTTCGTGTTTTTCATGCTTCTAACCCTGAAGGACTGGGCGGTGGGTGGGGGTAGGATGTAAACAAATAAGACAGGTGCTGTGATAATCTTCTGAGCACCTACTGAAGCACCTTACATCCCCTAGCATCGTTTACCCTTATAGCAACTCTGTGGTATGGCTTTCAGTGGTTCCATTCTACAGATGAGAAAACTAATGCTCAGATCAGAGAAGGTCAGGGGCTGGTGGTTCTTTCTGATCCAAAGTCCTTCTTCACCCAACTCCAGGCACTGAATACTCCCAAGCCTATGGGGCCAGGCAGGTAGCGTAAACAGTGATGTGGATGAATCTGGAGCCCTTACTCCATCCAAAAGGGCAGCCCCAGCTCACCCCTCCCTGTGCCTCCCTGCCAATTCTGCAGGCCAGAAGGCCAGCCCAGAGCGGCGGCCTTTGGTGACAGCTGACATTATAGGAGAACTCAAAAATCTGGAATTTTAGGTGGACTCCTTAACGAAGTTCATATTTGCAACTTCAGGGACACTCTACCTGCTTCCTTAGAATCCTTTAGATTCATTTTTGTTTTCTCAGTACCTTGTATCTTTTTTTTAAATTTTGAACCCAGCTTTGCCATTTCACTCTCCTGCCTGGGTGGCCACAAGCTAGGAAATTGCTCCAGCACAAGGCTGAATTTAAAAAGGAAACGAACTGTGGGCCCCCAGTGCCTTCCTCCTAGTGCTTCCAAAGCTGACGTCAGAAACCCTCTCTACTTTCCTGCAGGTCTCACCCCTCACCCAGGCCAGATGCAGAGAATCCAAGCCTGCACACCTGGAGCTGGGGAGGACGTGCTCCCCCACCCCACCTCTCCTGCTTAGCCATCTTCAACCACCCTGGGTTTTTACTCCCAGGTCACTAATGAACAGACTATGTGACCTCGGACCCTTTTATTTATTTTTTCTCTCCTTCTACACATCAGTTTTCTCATCTGCAAAATGGGAGGCTAATTCTGACCTCACAGGTGTGTTGTGAGGTCCCTATGAAAAAAAACAGATGGGAAAGTTTGGGCGCAGCACCTGTCTCCTTGTGAGGAGGCCCCCAGGCTTGAGCATGCGCACAAGTACCTTTGCCCAAGCTGAGATCCAAGCAGCTGAACTGCACAGGCTCGTGGATTGAGTTTCTTCCCCTGGCCTTAAAAGAACAATAATGACCCCGTGCTGGACGGCAAGCCAGTCTTTCAGCCTCCGTTTTTCTACCCATGAAGAGGCTTTATACACCTCCCTCACAGGACTGCTTGAAGACTACGGCCCCAAAGCAGGTCTGACACTTAGTAGGCCCACAGAAAATCAAGCTCCACTACCAGCTCCCCAGACGTATGAATTCTCTTGCTTTGGGCTCAATATCGCTCAGGTTTTGTCCTTCAAAGTTCTTTTTTCACGCTTAGGACTAAATCTTGAAAACGACAAAAACAAACAAAACAAAAAACAACAACAACAAAACCCAGACTCTTCACAGGAGCTGCAACTGTGAAATCTCCTAATAATTCCTTACTGCAAATTCCTAGAAATAACAACATCCACTCCCAAACGAGAGAGAGAGAGAGAGAGAGAGAGAGAGAGAGAGAGAGAGAGAGAGAGAGAGAGAGAGCGCGAGCGAGCGATGGACTTGACAAATAGAAAAGCCCTAACACTCTAATGTATTTTGCTGGAATCAGAAGTGCTCTGTCTTCGCTCTGACCCCCCTGTCCCCTCCAGCCTCCTGCTGGGGGCACCAAGGAAAAGTCAGAAGCATTAGTCCGGTGTCAAGTAGCACTGCCATCCACATTCTATGAGAGTCAATTGCAATTAACGGGGCCATTCAGAAAAGGCAGGTACAGACCAGACAAAGGGAGCACAGCTAGATCTTATCAGGACCCAAGGCCAGTAGGCTGGGCCTTTCAGATGCTGTTTGCACAGAAAGGAAAAAAAAAAAAAAAAAGGAAAAATGCTGGTGGAGGAAGAGGTGGGTAGGGAAAGGTAAGCTGAACCAAGGTGGAAGGTAAGGGCAGGGAACGAGAAGAGGCAGGCACAGAGCAGAGAGGTTTAAAAATAGCAAGGCTCGCGTCCGGAGCCTGTGCTCCGCCACGGGAGAGGCCACAACAGTGAGAGGCCCGTGTACTGCAAAAAACAAAAAAAAAATAGCAAGGCTGACTCCTGAGGCCAGCCCTTGGGTTCAGATCCTGACTCTGTGCCGGGCTGCTTAGGACACTCAACCACTCGGCCCTCCGAACCCTGGTTGGCTTATCTGTAAAACAGGGAGAGTAATAGTACCTTCCTGTTTTTTCCAATTGACATGTGAAACAATGTTTGCAAAGTGCTGAGGGTAGTACCTGGCACGGGGCAGTTATTCTAAGAGAAGAGCTTAGCCTGGAGTCGGGAAGAAGGCGTGGACAGCTAAGGAGAGAAGCAGATTCCTTAAGCAAGCATCCCAGGAGAAAATCAGATACGACACAGATACAGGTGACCAGGCTGAAAGTGACTCTCTGCCCACCTGGTAGAACCAGGCATGGGGACCCATTAGGAGGGCAGTTCCAGGATGCTGGTACCAACCAAAAATCTCCTACAAGATCCTGCAGGCTGGGAAGTGAGGACACACACACACTGCAGGCCCTGGGCTGGGACAACACTAGCCAGGCCCCAGTGTCCCACCCATCGCTCCATTGAGACGCTCCCCCCTCCGCCACCAAAAGTGCTTAAACTTCTTTTCAGAAGGAGGCTTGACCACCTACTACGTGCTTATTAGCTCTGTGCCATTTACCAAGGGATACCCAGAAAACAACCTCTCCAGGGCCCTCTTGTTTTTTTTTTTGTTCTGAGAATGATGTCGGGAACTAAGGTAGTGCAATGTGGTAGAAAGTTCCAGAGAGACGGGACTTCAAATGCCAGGTGGGCCACTGATGAGTCACATGACCATGGACCAGCTGCTTGGACCGTCTGAAGCCTCATCTGTAGCGTGGGGGCAGGGGGGGATATCTGTCATTGCAGGGTCATTACGGAGGAAGTGTGAGGACTGTCTGATGCTTGCTCTTTATTGTTTTGTCATTCCAGGGTCCCTGGGGAGCCCTAGATGGACAGGCGCTGGGTGGCGTGAACCCTCGCCTGTCTTAAAACAGGCACGTGGCCCTGCCTGGCACTGGGCAGCTGAGGGGAACAAGTCCAAACCACACCAGCCTCTCCAACCAGACAGGGAATTCTCCCCAGAGCACAGGCCCTCACACTGGTCTTATGAATTCTTTAAATGATGGAGCGCATGCCAGCACCATGAAGAAGTTATCTGTAGGAATATTCACTGGAGGTTGAATACCTCCAGTTCCTCGCCAGCAACTAACACACGACTGCAAGGAAGGTGGGGGACTCCTCTTTCTCTCTGCGCTTTCCTAGCTAAGCTGCCTACTTTTGTTTGCATGCCTTGGCTATCGAGCCCTTACCTTTCAGGCCCTCTTAGAATTCCAGAAACTTGAAGCTAAAAAAATCCACCAATTTAGACTTTTTAAAGCTTCTACAGAACCAGAAAAAAGGGGGTCATTATGAGTAAGCAAAGGGACTGAGAATGGTGAAGGAGGAGAAGAGTTACTTGATTTTCTATCAGAAAAAAATAATAACACACGGCAAAACTTCATTAAGTCAGTATTGGTCTAGTCAAAAGAGCTTATCATTTGCAGCAACTATTCCCCAATCAACCGGATGCCTCTCTTGTAATCTTCTTTAATGGTGAATGTCTGCTAATATATCGGAGAGGCCAGACTTGATTTATTTGAAGGCACGGGGTATTTTGTAGTGATGTCTCTAAGTGTCCAGCGGAGCAATCAGTGCATCGTAGGTAGTCAATAACCCTTAGCTTCCTCTCCTTGCATTCTGTATTATCGAAGCTTTAATCTGATTTATAACATGTTCAGTCCTTATCAATAATAACATGTTTCCATTTTAATATACTACCTTTTATTAAACTGAAGCCACAAACTTAATAGCAAGGGCCTGTCCAAGGCACTTTAATCACTCCTGGAGCACAGATGTCTCTCCTAGGAAAACAGGCAATGCTCGGCCGCAACGACGGGGACCGTCCATTCACCTTTGTGTTGGCAGAATGAGTTAAGGGACTGTATTATCGATGCAATTAGGCCAGGCTCCCTCTGCACATCCACGGCAGACCTCTCGGCTCTGTACAATAAGAGGCACTTTCCCCCGTGACCTGGTTTCCAACGCATGTCTTCCCCTAAGGAGACCACCACAGATGTCTGCATGGAAAGGCTGACCTCTAGGTTCTGTGTGTGCCTGTCACTCACAGATCTTCCCAACATGGACCCCCAGGTCAAGGGCAAACTGAAACGATACGCAGTGCTTATCGGGATGACAGTGATGTTCATGACATTGATGATGGTACGAGATGGTATGAATTAGGCTGACAGTTACTGATATTGATGATGATGGTGTGAATGATGTTGACGGTGCTAAGTAGTGAGCACTTGACGCGTCAGTGAGTGTGTGAGGGCTGTACCGGCATTCTCAGCATTTAATCCTCTCAACAACTCTCTGAGGAAGAGTGTTAATGCCCCCATTTTGTACATGAAGAAACTGAGGCTTAGAGAAGATGAGGGACTTACTGAAGGCCCACAGAAAACACCTGGCCAATCCATGATATGGACCCAGGTACGCAACTTCTAACTCTGCAGGTCATACTATGCTAAGCCCATGTCTTTGTCTGCTCAGCTGTTGTAAGAAAATACCACAGACTGGGAGAGTTAACGAGCAGACGTTTATTTCTCACAGTTCTGGAGGCTGGGAAGTCCAAGATCAAGGTACCAGCAGATTTGGTATGTGGTGAAAGTTCTTTTCTAGGTTTGCAGAGGGCCGCCTCAGGCTGTGTCCTCACATGGCCATTCCTCAGGGCATATAGGAGGAGACAGAGAGAGATCTCTGTCTTCCTCTTCTTATAAGGGCATTAATACCATCGTGAGGATCTCACTCTCATTGCCTAACCTAAACCTTATTACCACCCCCGCCAAGTTCCACCTCCAAATGCTATCACATTGGGGGTTAGGGTTTCAACAGATGAATTCTGGGAAGACACATGCAGTCCTTAACAACCCATTTCAAGCAATTCTGTCTCCCCTCTTGCTTGGTCAGGAACCACACGTTAGAAACCCTCCCCTTCCTTCCAGAGGAAACGCCTCAGAGGCCCCTTCATCAGGATCTAAGTCAGCGTGGCCAAGATGCAAGTCCACCTGCCATCCTTCCTCAGGCCTCCTGGGCGATGGATTAAGGGATCCATTCAACAGGCAAAACACTTGACGCACAGAATGAAAGGGTTTCACACAGCCAACTCCAGCCCAGAGCCAGCCCCCAACAAACCCTGAGCCAGACAACATTCAACTGCAGATACTGAGGAGAAAGAGCATGGTTTTGGCACCAGACACACTTAGATTTGAAGTCTAAGGAGGTTGGGCAAGGCTCCCTATGCGTATGGTGGGGAAACAGGTGCTGCAGGGCTGCTGTCAGGATCCTATGAAGAATCTCAAGTGAAGTCATGGCACTGAGTCCGGCAGCTATAGACGCTTTATGAATACTGGTTGCTTTATAGGTTCTTTCCTGCTCTGAGCCCTTTCTCCTCCTCCTTGTTCACAAATTCAGCACTTATCCCAACCCCACCTACACACACACACACACACACACACACACACACACACACTCTCTCTCTCTCTCTCTCTCTCTCTCTCTCTCCAGTCTAGGACTGAACTCTAACCCATTGGCCCTGAGCCTTGCTCCTCATGGATGATGTTTACAGGCAGGACCCCTTCTCATTGCTTCTAAGCCCCTAAAGCTTGAATGTTTCCACTGGCTCTTCCAATCAAAGATATCTGGTGCATGAATGAGTAAGTGAAACAGACAGTATAACATCTGTCAAATATACACAAAGCAGAGGCGTATCATTTCAAAACCTGAGTATTTCCACATCCACCTGTAACAAAATAGTTGTTATACACTAAACCAGCAGCCACCTCTTAGGTGACAACAATTTATGGCGTTCCTATCCCCTGGTCATTAGTATTTTAAAGTAAAGATCCCGACGACTCAAAAGAATGAACCTCTAACAGAGATGTTCTTCCAAATGTAAATGAAAGTCTGAGGTCCAGAAGAACACGGCTGGATCCCCAACCCACAACTACTCTGGGTCGGGGGCACTAGGAGGTAAGATGAAACACGGGTGCGATCCCCATGGCTAGCTGTCCACTGGTCTGGGGGTTGCTTTTTCGGGTCTCCCTAGGGGATCAGACTACTAAAAGGACAAACGGCCCTTTGGTCAGCAGTGTTAGAATTGTTCTCGGCAATGAGAAGCCTGAAAAAACCAAAACAAAACAAAACCCTCTGCCGGACAGTTCTTCCCCTGCTCCCTTAGCTGACCTACATGTGAGTGGAAAGTGAAATGGGTCCCAACCCCCTTTTGATGCTCTCAGGAGTGCGGTCCAGGTGGCAGCGCACACCCCACGACCTGCCGAGTTCTCTTTATGAATCATACATAAAGTAGAGAAGAAAAAGAGGCCTGCCAGCTCAACTCTGCACTTCACAGCAAAGCATAAAAGCACACGGGAGGCAGAAGTTGCTTTCTTGAGGAGTGGCCTCACGGCAATCTGTTTATGAAAAGCAGGGGACCTTTGTAGTGGCATCGCTCAAGCCAGAGGCCTGTGTGTGTACTTGTCAGAAAGCTGCACAGTGAAAGGTTGGGAGCTGGTGCGACGGCGTGGGTTCTGTAGAACACAGGAAGGACTCGACCAAAGTCCTGGGCTCGTGGTTCTGTTTTAAAGGCATGCGACGTGCACAGTCACTGGTGCTGGCTTGCAGTTAGCAAGGGTGGAGACTGACCCCACGGGAGACATGGAAGCTCTCCACATCTCAATGTCTTCACTGTAAAATGAGGATAACAAATACTGGATCTCGCCTCCACACAGCCCTGTCTTTCCCTTAGACTCAGGAGGTGATTAGGTCAAAATATGGCCAAGTGAGTAACTGGGTATCTCAGTCCCTTCCAGCTGCTATAACAAAATACCACAGGCTGGGTGGCTTCTAAACAACGAAAATGTATTTCTCACAGTCTGGAGGCTGGAAGTCCAAGTTCAAGGTGCAAGTATACTCACATACCAATGAGGTTTACAGCTGGGACCTTCTCGTCATGTCCTCATGTGGTGGAAGGGGTGGGAGCCTGTATTATAAGGGCACTAATCCCATTCGAGAGAGCTCCACCTCCATGAATTAAGCATCTCTCAAAGGCCCCATCTCCTAATACCATCATCTTTGGGGGTTAGGATTTCAACCCATGAACTGAGGGGAAAACACTGATTCAGACCTTAGCAGTGGGAAAAGAAAGGATTTTTCAGTGGGAAAGCAGGAGGGGAAGACTACTCCAGGCAGTCAACAGCCTGTGCAAAGGCCCTGTGGCAGGTTGTGGGGGGGGAGGGGGAGTGGGGATGACAGTAGGCTACAGAGATTGGCAGGAGCCTTGCAGGGTCTGGTAAGGATTTCACATTTCATCCCAAGGGATATGGACACCCAGTGAGGGGATTAAGCTGGAGAATGGTGAATAGGGTGGTGGTGAGACTGGATTTCTATTCTGGAGCAATGACTCTAGCTTCTTCCTCAAGAAGGGATTTCAAGAGAAACAGGAAGGGAAGCAACGTGCCCGTAAGAAACCATACTGACAGCACAACCGTAATCTTAATGGCATTAACTCTCAGATTGATCCTCCACTGCCACCAAGGACACTGCAGGGAGACAAAGGCAGGCCAAACCCCATCAGTGTTTTCTGTAGGAGAAAAGAAAGACCCAAGTGCAAAAATCTTACTGTTCTTAGAGAATCTTTTAAATGGCATAAGAACTCCAAAGGGAAAAGTCCAACATGGGAAAGCAAGCAGTAGCGCCCTTTGAAAATTTTTAATTTTATTTTAACTTTGCTAAATCTACTTACATTCACATTCTGAAATATGGATGCACGATAAAACACTGCAGTTATGGTCTATTGGGTTAAAAATCCACTTTTTGGAATGGGTTCAAGGGAATACTCATACAAAAGACCTCGGAAAGGAAAGTAATTCTGCAGATAAAATAGAATGGAAACCTCCCTAAATATGCTCCTTGCAAGATAAATGCACAATGAGGAGGGGTCTTGAAACCATCACTAATGGGAGGTCCTAAACAGCCGGCCTCTTAATCCCTCACGGAACCTGCTGGAAGGGAAGGTACTGGCTAGTCCTCAGCATCAATATTCATACTTTTCCAAGGGTCTCTCCCCTCCCTTTCATAATTCAGCTGAAACCAAGAAAGTAACCCCCAATTTAAGACGGTGAAATCCTGTTCTAGCACGCTACCAACAAAGCACGGGGCGAACGTGGGGTTTATTCTGCAAAGTTTCAGACAAAGGGAGCTAAAAAAAAAAAAAAAGCTGAAATAAATCCACCAACAAGCATTTCTGTGCTTCTTCTATATAATTATGCCTGCATGGGGAGGCATACAAACAAGGAAGAGAAGATGGATCTCATTTCTTAAGGAGGTGCCAATTCCGTTAGGAGGGTGCTTCTCGGCTCCAAGGGTGTATCAGAATCACCTTGGGAGCTAGACAGACATACAGAACCCCGGAACCCACACTGCCACCCAACTCCTGAACGAAGTGTCCATGACAGGCCAGGGAATCTTCATTTTAAACAAACAAAAGGGCTTCTGGTGGGGGTGGGGATTCAGAACCAGAGAACGGAAAAGGAAACATTAGCACCACGGAATCTGACAAGAGGAAAAGTCTTTGGTGCTCACAGAGGCATCCCTCAGATGGCAGCTGGGCAACCAGACTCTGCCTTTCCATCCCTGATAAAGGGCACTTGTCCGTCGTGTGAATTTCATTCCCCTGTAGGACAGCCATCTCCTGTCCTTGGAAGAGCCTTCAAAAGCTGGTGCCTCTTGTATCTTCGTCAGGTTGAAAACGTTCCAGTTTGTCATTAGCAGTCTTCACGGGTGACGCTCAAGACAGAAAGTAAGACTACAGACAGTGTGACCAATGCCAAGCCCACAGGATGTTTGCCTTCCTCGACCCGGACGTCATGTGCTCATTAAGGCTGCGTAAGTGCCCCGCTCGTGTTAAGCCACATACCAGAAATTACTATATACTCTATTTTGCATCTTTTATTTGCTCAACCTTTTTGAAAATGACATAAAATTAGTAGAGATGCCACTTGTGTTGTTGCTTAGGGGTCTCCACTTTCTCCACTAAAATTTCAGAAATCATGGATTTAACTGTCTGTTCCAGAATTTTCACAGGGATCAGCATCAAGGTTACTTCTTTCTTGTCCGTGTCAACTCTTCTCTCTCCAGCCCAACCCCATATTCATTCTTCTTCTTTCTTCTCCTGAGTCTTCTTTCTTCGTATTTCTCTCCTTTTCTCCACGATTGCACTAAGATTTCCCATTTCTCATCAGTGACTCGTTTTTTTTGGCATCCTGAGCCGTGACTCAAAGACTTGGAGGTGCAGAGAATGTTAGGATTTGAAGGGGCCACCGGAGACCAGCCAAGGCAAACCCCTATTTATGAAGGTGAGGAAACAAGGGCATCAAGAGGGCGCAGATCAACCTGAGAGGCCCAAGTTGGGGACTAAGCCAGGATTAGGACACAGTTTTGACAGCCTGCCTTGTTTGGAACTTGGAGACCTGGCTGTGTGGCCAGGAAGGTTCTAAAGTTCATCCACTGGGGCAGGAATGGTGGCAAACACACAAAATAAGAGACAGCCCTGTAAGATCCCTGAATTATGTAGAGTAATAAAATGTTAAATGAGAGTGAACTCACCCACACTCCTTACTGTTTTAGTGTGATTTTTCATAAAGGAGGAACTGATGCCACTGTGATACCAGAGATCACGGCGGTATGCTGGCCTTGGTAGACGTGTGTGGGACAGGAGGAGGGTAGAGGAGAGGGGCAAAAAACAAACAAAAGAGGAAAAAAAAACAAAAATAAAAACACACCCTGCCAATGATGGCAGTGTCTCAAAGAGACACTGGAGCCAACTCAAAGAGTCCCTGACTGGAGCAACACAATAAATAAAGTGGTACTAGGTTATAACCCAAAGTATAAAAGAAATATCCATGAGTCCACACTGATATAAATAAATGACTGAATAAAGTAATAAATGGCAGGGGGAAGGGGGAGAAGAGACAAATCTGCCCTGCAGAAGAATTCTAGATACTTTATGTAGATACCCTGCCCACAAGGAGTGAGAGCGTAAGTCTCCACTTCTCAGGTACGGGCTGCACACAGCAACTTTCCTCCAAAAAGAACCGTCCGGAACGGAGGGGAAGAGAGTAACTGCTGAGTGGGAAAACCTGACACATCCCAGCTTGGCCAGGTGAAGGAGGCCAACATCGAGTGATAACCGTGTGGACAGTATGCGCCCTGTATGTGATGGGATGAGATGGCACGTTACCTCCGTGGTCTTCCCCCCTGAGAAACGATACACCTAGCCTAATCGTGAAAACAAATCAGACGAATTCCAACACTGGGGCATCCCACATAAGCCCAGATGAGTCGTCCTCAAAACTGTCAAGGTCACAGAAATCAAGGAAAGTCTGCCCAGAGGAGCCGAAGGAGGGCATGATGACTAAATGCAATATGGTGTCCTGGACGGGATCCCGGAACAGAAAACGGTCAGCAGGGAAGAACTCAGGAAATCTGTACCAACTATGGACTTTAGTTACTAATATAACAGTATTGGTTCTTCGATTGCAATAAATATACCCAACGATAAATGGAAGATGTTAGTGATAGGGGCAGCTGGGTGTGCGGGTGTATGGGAACTCTGTACCATGGTCTCAATTTCTGTGCAAATCTAAAATCGATCAGAAACATAAAGTTCATTAAAATTTTTTTAAAACTAAGTATGCTCGATGAAATGAAAGGATAGTATACAGAAAAGCATATGATATTCTAGAAGTGGGTTGGGGGTTGTTTTTTGGGGAGGGAATTTTGGGGTCCCAGTTACCCTGGAAGGGGGCACACAAGCCCCCAGGAATTCCTCTCCTGTGGCGAGGGGGAGGGGTACAGCTAGAAGGGAGCCATGGAGGGGTGCAGAGCACAGGGCCCAGAGCTGGGGTCCTGGTGACCCTGGTCTACGGATGGAACTGCAGGGGACTCCAAAAAGCTGAGCTGCCCGTGGCTCCACCAGCATGATGTGTGATGCTCTCCGGTAATGTAGGAGCTCAGGAGTGAGAGCCAGGGCTTTTTAGGCCACCTGGGATCTGTGATGTGCAGTTGGCAACAAATTAAAGTGGGGAGCGGGGCGGGGGTCTCCTAGAATGTCAGCAAGAACACTTTCTCCCCAAAACAGGCTCTTGTTCCAGTGACAGAGGAAGAACTCTGGGCTGGCCAGGCCACAAACAAGGCTTTGCACGGGGCCACGATGTCCTCACCTTTTTTTTCTGGCTGCCACACGGCCTGTGGGATCTTAGTTCCCCGACCAGGGATCGAACCCGCACCCCCTGCAGTGGAAGCACCGAGTCCTAACCGCTGGAGTGCTAGGGAAGTCCCTGTTCTCACCTTTTAGATTCCAGGATGGAAAGGGCTCTATGCACATGCCCTAGAGGAGACTACCATCTTTTATAACCACGCCAGCGTTCAAAACTGTGTGCATATGACCCTGCTCCTTTAGGCAAACGAACGCAAGCCAGAAATTGTACTGGGAATAAGTTTCTCGTTCACCATTGTGTCTTTCTGCAATAAATAATTTCCAGGCTAGGTGCTGGGGAATTTCAAAAGATAGACATATTACGTTCATGAAAGACAATTTTTTTTTTTTTTCTTCTGCGGTACGCGGGCCTCTCACTGTTGTGGCCTCTCCCGTTGCGGAGCACAGGCTCCGGACGTGCAGGCTCAGCGGCCATGGCTCACGGGCCCAGCTGCTCCGTGGCATGTGGGATCTTCCCGGACCGGGGCATGAACCCATGTCCCCTGCATCGGCAGGCGGACTCTCAACCGCTGCGCCACCAGGGAAGCCCATGAAAGACAACTTTAAGAAAAATCTTTCTGCCATAAAAGTAAGGATTCCCCCTCCTTCTTGGCATCCCAGCTTGCCATAGAAATGAGTGATTTTCTGAATTTCTGCCAAGTTAGATGGTTCAGCATGCTATTAGATTAGTCTGTTTATACAGAAACAGCCAAAAATCGGAAACACACAGAAGCTATTAAAGATATTGTCCTGTGAGAGAAAGATTTGAATGGTTTTCTTACTGCAAGTGGGAAATAAGATATGAGTCGGTATTAACGTGATAAAAAAGTTAATGCCTTCTAAAGCAAACTGTTGGTTTCTTCATCTTATTTCAGAGGTGACAATAAAAGGAACCTACAGACAATTATTTAGGGTTGGGTGAGCACGGAAGGCAACAAGGACTTTTCACAGCCCAATCAGGCCTGACAGTGAGAAATACATCCCTTTTAGAAAAAAAAAAATGCTGGGGCATCCAAGGAGTTTTCAAAGGTGATTTCAGGCCAAGAAAAAAATTTTAAAAATAAAAGGTATGGGCAGGGTTTTAAAATAAATATATAAATAAAACAAGGTTTCAGATCTTCACAAGTGAAATTCCAATTTCACTTCTGCCCTTGGGTTGCTCTGTAAATGCATGGAAATCATATGACCTCTTAGGTCAATGTGATTCAAGACAGAGGACTTTTATTGACTTCCACCTGAGAGATGCCATAGATTCTTCCTTTCCTCATCCATAAAGCAGATGGTGTGACCTATACCTTGAAGTCACCTTGTTTCCCCTCAGTGAGTCATGAGATGACGCATCCTGGCCACATGCTGGCAACGAGAGCTGCTCCTGACCATATTTTCAGATGGACAACATGTGCCTGTAAGTGCAAGTGTGCCTAAATGCTCATACAAAGCCCGGTACTATATAATACATAATTTCCCCCTTAGTGTATAGTTGAAAATCATGAAGAAATAGGGCTTCTTACAAAATACGTATTTATTCTGGGGTCATCAACTACCTGGCTGTCTCCTGAAGCCTGGTAAGGAACTCAGAACTTGCTGTGCAGGAGAATATCAAAGAAAGGTGAAGTCTCTGCTATCCAGAATGTATTCCTTTTCCACTGCTGTGTAACTAACTACCACAAATTCAGCAGCTGAAGACAGCATACGTATCGTATCACACAGTTTCCAGCCATGTGGGCACAGCTCGCGGACCTGGGTTCACAACTTCAGGGTCTCACCAGGCTGAAATCTGGGTATCGGTTGGGCTGTGGTCTCATCAGCGACTTCACTGTGGAAGTTCGACCACCTCAGCTTGTTGGCAGAATTCATTTCCTTGAGGTTGTAGGACTCACGTTCCCATTTTCTTGCTGGCTACTTCGGGCCACTCTCAGCTCCCAGAAGCCACCTGCAGTTCCCTGCCACATGGTCCTCTCATAACATGGCAGTTTACTTCTTCAAATCCAACAATGGAGAGTCTCTCTGACTTGAGTCTCTCTTTTAGCAGTTTTCACCTAAGTCAGGCCCACCCGGTATACTCTCCCTTCTAAGTCAACTTAAAATAAACTCATTTGCGACCTTAATCATTTCTTCAAAGTCCCTTCACTTTGCCATGTAATGGAGCCTAATCAAGGAAGTGACATCCCATTATCATTTCCACTTTCCACTGGTTAGAAGCAAATCACAGGTTCTGAATCACAGCAGGGCAATCACAGCAGGTGTCCACCAGGAGACGGGGAATCAATGGGTCCACCTTAGTTTATTTGTACTTATTTAATTTTTGGCTGCATTGGGTCTTTGTTGCTGTGCACAGGCTCTCTCTAGTTGCAGCGAGCAGCGGCTACTCTTCGTTGCGGTGTGTGGGCTTCTGACTGCAGTGGCTTCTCTTGTTGCGGAGCATGGGTTCTAGGCACGCGGGCTCAGCAGTTGTGGCGCACGGGCTTAGTCACTCCACAGCATGTGCGATCTTCCCAGCTCAGGGCTAGAACCCGTGTCCCCTGCGTCCAGGCGGATTCTTAATCACTGCGCCACCAGGGAAGCCCTGGGCCCACCTTAGGACCCATTTATAACCCTGAGCTCAGAATCTTGGTGCAGGGCAAGGCGGTGGTGGAGAGAAAAAAGACAGAACACCGTATTTCTTCCAAGTAATCATATTTTTCCAAGGTTTTCCGAGAACTAACCACTGCCCAGGTATTATGAAATAAAATACAGGTGCCCTTAAAATGTACAGTTAAATGTCAGCAGCTGATACCTGGGCAATGGAAACCCTCCTTCAACCAGTGCAACAACGAACTTGGACCTCCAGAAGCACAAAGCATCAAGAAAAGCCAAGGCAGGTTCAAGGGCAAACCCACGTCACCTTGTCTGCGAGACCAGAGCAACACAAGGTTCGGCGAGGACAGTGAAACATCGAACGTCATACGCCGGCCAATAAAGGCCAAGTCTGAGGCTGCCAGACATGAGGAAAACAGGAATGTGTGTGGTAAGAGGAGAAACGAAGCTGAAGGAAGAAAAGCACATCAATGCGAAGAGGGAAAGAGAAATCAGTCCAGGAGAGACACGGAGTGGGTGACGATGAGGACACGGAAGGAGCAGAGGGAGACACGGAAGCAAATGTCATACAAGGAGGAACTGGGTCGGGGGGAGGACGGCTGGAGCGTGAGCCAATGCAGCTATCAGTTCACTGGAAAGTTCAGTTCATCAGAAGGCTACGCAGGTTAAAGCAAAATCCCACTGAGCTTGGCAGCCCTATTCTGGCCATTAACATTCTTTCAGAGCCCCAGCACTTTCACAGGTGTGAGTTAAAACCCTCTGGTTTCCTCGCTCTACCCTGCCGACTGAAATCCAGCGTCTTCAAAGATCAATTGTGGACCAAGGTGGGGGCTGGGAGAAGAGATGGGAGGGAAAAGGCTGTATGGACCACACGCTTTATCTTCACCAGAAGGAGCCTGTGAACAACCTGTCAATGGGATTATTTTATTTTGAAACTGAGATGTAAAAAATGAAATAAAATCTGGTGAGGTGCTTTAATATACAGAAGCACAACCTGGGCCAAGAAATGGCTCAAAAACCAAAACCCCAACCAAATAAATCCAGTGCGTGGTGACCCAGACATGACAAATGAAAGAAGAAACAAACTGAGGAGGAAATCCAGATCCAGAAATATGTCTTTACGGTCGTGATGCTTATAAATCTGACACACTTGCAAGAAGAGCTCACGAAAGGTTATTTCCACGCAAATATGCACTTTGCCAACCCAAGTGTGCGCAAGAAGAAAAAAGAACAACCCCAAATGTATTTCTTGAAAATCAATTCTTGTGCAGTACAAGTGCATCAAGAAGCAGGGAGAACACAGATAAATATTAAAATGTTGGGCCAAATGTGAACTTGATGGAGGACAGTGGTCCTGGGTGCAGCAGACAGGGGACAAGAAACTGTCCCACCCTGTCCAACGTCTGGCGTGTGGTGTGGATAAGATGTCTGGCCAAGGCACATGTGCCAACAATGCAGTTACTCTCTCCCTTCCAGGAACAGCTTGAGCCTTCAAAGGCCCAAGCTCCCTCGTTCCTTCTGGTTGATATAGAAAGTGCTATATGAGGCTGCAGGCAGCAAACCTGTAAAACACAGAGCATCCTGACCGACTGGAGGCGCCCCCCAGGGGTTCCAGAGCCAGGGGATCAACACATGGCCAGTGAAAAGCCCTGGCCACGCCCCTTCAGCACCTTAACTACCACCTCTCCTAAACACCGAGTTAAAATTGCCTCTTGTTTCCTGGCTAGGCCAGTTCCTTTGATTTCCTATTCCAGAAAGCTAAAAGGATAATATTATTTATCCTTTTCACCATTAGCTAGTAAGTGCACCATCTTGGTCAGCTGTGTATCTAACGCTGCCCTAGGTATCCACACTCGTTATTAACTAGAGGTGGTCTTCCCCCATCTAACAGAAGAGCAAAGTGAGGTGACAGATGGATCTGCCTTTTCAGTGGCCTGTGGTTGAGGAGGAGAAGAGCTGGGTCTAAAGGAATCCAGAAAAAGATAAGGTGTATGGCTTTTCTGCTGCGACCTGGCCTCTCTTTGCTTCGATACGTGCAAACCGTATGCAGCTGAGGCTAGAAGCTTCGCAGCAGCAAGTGGCTAGAAGGGGACACGAGCGGCTGGGATTGCGGAATCATCCTGTCAACGTGGGGGCCGGTTACACACGTGTGTGCAAAGCGGCTGAGGTACACATGGAGAGCGTATGCCCCTTTCTGCTTATGTTACACTTAACACAAAAAGGTGAGCAAACCTTGCCCTGCAATGACAGTAGCCTAGATAAGGTCTCTGGGCCCACAGCAACCCGGAGGACTGTGGATTTCTCCAACTCCAGGCCTCTGACTTGGGGAAGAGCCACACTGGGCACATCCCAGGCGCCAGTGGAAAGCCTGTCAGCTGAGCGTTCAGTCACAAAGTGACACGCGACGCAGGGAAGCAAGTCCAGGCTTTCTTCCCTCTCTCTCTCTCAGCTCTGTCTTTGGTGGAGGGAGGCTCTCATGTGAGTCATTACGCAGAGGACAAGGATTAAAGCGGTTCCGGTTTGGTCGCCTGCACTGAACACCAGTGTTAGTGCCCTCCAAAGGGCACATGTTGAAGTCCTCACCCCTAGTGCCTCAGAATGGGACTCTCTTTGGAGACAGGACCTTGAAAGAGGTAATTAAGGTTAAATGAGGCCATTAGGATGGGCCCTGATCCAGGGGGTATCCTCACAATAAAAGGCGATTAGGACACAAACACAAACAGAAGGAAGACCACGTGAGGACACAGGGAAGAGATGGCTGTCTACATGCCAAGGAGAGAGGTCTCAGGAGAAAACAACCCTGCCGGCACCTGGATCTCAGACTTGCAGCCTCTAGAACTGTGAGACAATAAAGTTCTGGTGTTTGAGCCACCCAGTCTGTGGTTCTTTGTTAGGGCAGCCCTGGGAAACTAATACAAGGTCCAAAATGAGACCTGGGTCAGTGCTTCCCCTTTGAGATGCAAAGTGTCCACAAGCAAGGTGTGTGATGTCAGGAACATGGGGACCCGAGCAGCTGCCCTGCCTGGTGGCCTTGGGCCAGTCATTTCCTGCTTCCAACACAAGCAAAATGTGGATGGTCACAACCCCCAAAGCTTGTCCTGAAAATTTAATTACATGACCCCTGAGCGATGCTGAACACTATGTCTGGCTCACAGTGGAGGCTCAATACACATTAGTTGCTACTGTTGTTGATACAGTGATGATAAAATGAAGATTAAAAAAATCCTTTCTGATTCACGGTTTGTCACACCATAGGCACTGTGCAAATGAAGAGGTGCTACACAAAGGTCCGTTCATACTTTGGTTGACAGAAATGTCAAAATATAGCAAGGCAGCTTCACCCCCGCCACTTAAAAAAACATTTCCCGAGTTCCTGGGATACTCGGGGCACTGTGTGGATGGGCGGGTGGACGGGGACCCCGCGATGGCACAGAGGGGACCTGCCGTCCAGAGGATGTACTGGAATGGGGCAGGACGGGGTGGAGCCCATGGGGGGGATTGCGAGGGCCATGGGAGCAGGCGCGTGGTCGGGGAACTCACTTCCAGCTTGTGGACTGGGGACAAATCTTAGGGGTCCCCGTCCGCCCGCCTCATAACAGCCAGGGCGCAACCGCAGGCAAAACGAAGGGGCCGCTTGGCGTGGCGGCTCACGTGCGCCACCTGTGTTCACACCTAGTCACTGCACCGAGCGTGCGAATGGACATGTCGATTCCAGGCGGTAATTGGGGAAATCAGCGGACCCACCAGGAGCGCGACCACTTTCTAAAACTGAATGGACCGGTCAACTCGCACAATTGAACAAAACGTCCAGACTCTTTCTCTGGCAGTGTACACCTTAAGAAACGTCTTGGGAGGCTGTCCAGATCATTACATGGGGTTTTTGCCTCTTTTCAGATGGTATCTCCACGATCTTAACTTTGTCCCTTGTTAAAACAAAACAAATGTTAAATAATGTCCTACTTGCTTATATAATGAGAAAAATAAAAAAAGCTGTGTGTGTGAGTGCACATGCACGCATGGGCTCACACACACCCAGAGAACAACTGTCACCAGTATCTGTATGAGACAAGGGGACCCAAGTGGCTTAGAGGAGAGAAATCTAGATGAGAGGGGAGGGAGGCTAACTGAGGTTATTTTCTTGAAGATGACTCCACTGATTTTCTAAGACAGTGGTTTTTCCCTCCCTCCTTCCTTCCCTCCATATGTTTGAGCCTACCATGCACGGGTCCTAGGACATGGAGAAGAGAGCAAAGACAGCCCGTGACCCAGGGGATCTGGGATCTGCAGCGGAGCCGTGACTTCTCCTATATGCACCTTCCAGAATGGCTACGTGCTATCAGACTACAGGCTCGGTAGGCAAGAAGCGTACGGTCATGTTTCCATAACATCATAACTTAGCCTGCGCTCTTCCAGAAATGGTGGAAATCCCAATATGCAAATTTAACTACAAATCTAAAACTTATAAAAATGATTTTATAGCTACCATCACACAAGAGAGTCCCAAAACTAAGAACACGTTCCCTATTTCTGAATTTGTCAGTGCCTCACGTTTCAGCAAGATTAGGGTGGAACCGTTTACAACACCCAGTCCAGAGCAAGGGATTATTAAACATGGGTTGACGGATTAAACTCAGCATCGAAAGAAGCCGCAGAAAACAGAAGGCTAAGAATGCATTTAGCAGACAACTATGTCAGTATTTCTGGGGCGTACATAAAGTGCTTCAAGGCAGAGCCTGTTGTCAGGACCCCAACCGTCCCTGCTAAGGTGGAGCGGGGTCCTTCATCGGCCGTGCACTCCGTCCCTTTTGGCCCAAAGACCCACATGCTTCCCTGAAGTCGGGACGTGTGCACTGACAGGTATGGGGTCAGATCCCCAGGCTCAGCTTCAGGGATGATGTGGAAGCAAGCCCAGCAGGACACACGGACATAAATAAGGTGGTTCTATGCTGGCCCCAAGGGCCTGCCACCTCCACCCCAGCCGGGGTACAGGGGATGCCTCAGGGCCCCAGGCTGGAAGGCAGCACTCTGGACTCAAAGAACAAAGTGTGTTGGAGACGATAAGCTTGATTTTACTAACAAAACAAGCACGCACATAAGAAACCATCCCTTCTGCTGCATTCCTGCTGCCCACAGGGTCAAAACTGGAAAGGACCCTGTGAAACCAAAGGGTGCTGAACACAGAAAGTTCTTGCAACAGATACTTGGCAGAAAAACTGTCAAGAGCCAACTCGTAAGTCATTTATCTGAGCGTGAATATCCACTCATTTTGATGCAGAGAGAGTCATGTGTTCAATTACAAGGTGCTGCCCCCCAGGGGACAGAGCCAGATAGTAACTATCTACGCTTTGTGGGCCTGTGTTCTCTGACCACTCAGCTGTGCCACTGTAGCTAGAAGCACCCATGGACAACACTGAAGCAAATGGGCGTAGCTGCGTACCGATAAAACTTTATTTTCAAAAACAATCCTCAGACTGGATTTGGACCTGGGCTTTAAGTTTGCCACCCTGTGTAACACACACAAAATATGCAGCATATCATCTTCCTGAATTCTGAAAAAGTCAGAAACACATCTAGCCCCAAGAGTTTCGAACAAGGGGCTGGGAGCCTGTAGTTCCAATTTTGGAAAATGTTCTCTGCTGAAAAGTTCTTTCCAAGGAGCTGGGACGTTCCTGCAATCACTGCTTGGTAGTCTGCCTAAGCATTTTTTAGTCACCTGCTATAACACTCACACAGCGACGATACTGGTGATTTCAACTTCAATCTGGAATTCAGGGGTGTTGAACTGGTGGAGAGCACCTGTATGGGTCAAATTCCCCAGCATGACTTGCCATAGGTTTTGCAGGGAGAGAAGGGGGGTGAATGCCCCTAGTAAGGAGGCAGAAAACTGGGAGGACAGTAATTTCCCCAAAGGTAGGTTTACAAGCTGACCCCACAGACATCCAGCTGTTCTGCTGTGGAGTCCTCAGAACAGGGGGGCACTTGAGCAGCTCCAGGGTCCAGAGGACTAAGTGTGAAAGAGCTTGGAGCCATACAGAACACCCTGGGGCTTTGATGCACTGAGGTTTCCAGAAAAGTCCTCCCTGCTCTAGCCCCTGAGGGTTTGGCCATGCTGGAAGCACTGGGAGAGGGCCCTGGGCACAGACATGAGTCTGGGCAGGGGTGACGGGCACCAGCATCAGTGGTGCTGATGAGGTTCCTGCAAGCATCTTTGTGAACAACAGGGAGAGGGAAGGCCTCACGTGGGAGAAGCTGAGGACAGGAACTGTGAGTTCATCGAGAGCAGCCTCTAAGAGCTTCTAAGAGACCTCTTGGGGGACCCGAAAGCGCTCAGTGGGGTTGTGAGAAGGACAAACGTCATACATTCACACGTGGCAGTGAAAGGGAGGCTCAGCAGTGACCCACACCTTCTGAAAGAAATGAGACATGTACTAATACGTGCTAATTCATGAGCACTCCCGCTACCCCAGGGACTGTGCTGAGTGTCTTAGAGAGGGTGGTTCTAAACTTCGCTACAACCCTGCAAGACAGATAGCACAGTCTTCATTTCATCAGTGAGAAAATGGCATCAAGACTCATGCCCAGGGGGCTTCCCTGGTGGCACAGTGGTTAAGAATCCACCTGCCAACGCAGGGGACACGGGTTCAAGCCCTGGTCTGGGAAGATCCCACGTGCCACGGAGCAACTAAGCCCGTGCACCACAACTACGGAGCCTGCGCTCTACAGCCCGTGAGCCACAACTACTGAGCCTGTGTGCCACAACTACTGGAGCCCGAGCACCTAGAGCCCGAGCTCTGCAACAAGAGAAGCCAACACAACGAGAAGCCTGCGCACCACAACAAAGAGTAGCCCCCCGCTCACTGCAACTAGAGAAAGCCCATGCGCAGCAACGAAGACCCAACGCAGCCAAAAATAAATAAATAAATAAAATTAATTAATTAAAAAAGACCAATGCCCAGGGCTGCCTGTTCTGTAAGTGCAGAATGAAGGCTGGACCCCAGCTGTCTTTGAAGCCGACACCATACTGCCTACTATAACAGAGAGATGGACCCCCCCCATGAAATAACAGTGCATCAAATGTTTGGACACAAAGAACTTGCCTAACTTCAAACTTTTATTTTCTTTAGAAAAAAGCACCCAAGTAACTTCACCATCCTTCACATACCTTCAGGGGTCCTTTCCATTGCTTTTCACCAGTGTCTATTTATACATCTTTCCTGAGATCACTCTTGGGACAGTACTCCTGAAAAAACACCTCATCACCACGCTGTAAGCAAGGTCCGGTCCATAAACAGTGGTTAACCCATGCTTCCTAACCACCATCTATGTCTCCAAGACTGTAAGGAATTATAAGGCAGACATGCCGGTGCTTTCCAGGATCCAATTCGCTTTGAAAGTCTAAGTCTGCATTAATAGTATGCTGAATCTTCTTGACCCCGTCTGTGTTTCCTGTATTATTGCTCTCAGTTATTTGCTGCCCTCCCTGTACAAGCCCATGGACTCCTGGGTTGGAGATGTGATTTGCTTTGGCCCGTGGAGTGAGAGAAGCCATGCTATGTCCCTTCCAAGACAGAAACTTTAAGAACCACTTTAAGAACAATGGTGTGGTCTGACCATTGTTCTTTCTCTTTTCTATGACAACAGCATGTTCCCGCTGGGGACCACACCTTCAACTACATCCTAGAATGAAGACGGTACTGGAGCAAGAGCAGAGCAGCAGCCATCCCACAGGCGATGCGTTATATACATGAGAAACACACGTGCATTGCTAAAGCTACTGAGATCTGGGGCTGTTTGTTCTGCATAAAAGCAAGCGAAAGCTG